>NC_081556.1:144967523-145020023 GCF_963082655.1 Stomoxys calcitrans | reverse complement strand
GGTATGTCCAATGGCATAAATCATTAGAGCAAAATACAAATGGCTGCCATGTACAAGAAAACACAACAAGTTTTTACGTGCTAAGTTGGGGCGGGCCGAATCTTATACACACTCCACCATGGATCGCATTTGTCGAGTTCTTTTCCCGGTATCTCTTTTTAGGCACATAAAGGATAAAAGAAAAGAATTGCTATGCTAATGGAGAAATATCAAGCTATGGACCGATTCGGACCATAATTGAATGTTAAAAACCATAGTAGAAGACATTGTGTAAAATTTCAGCCAAATCGAATAAAAATTTCGCTTTTTAGCGGCTCAAGCAGTAAAATTTCGAGATCGGTTATATGAGAGCTGTCTAAGACTTTAGACCGCATCAGACCATATTGACACGTATATTGAAGTTCATAGAAGAAGACGTTGTACAAAATTACAGCCAAATCGGATAATAATTGCGCCATCTAGAGGCTCAAGAAGTCAATATCTCCAATCGGTTAATATGGCAGCTATATCAGATTATGGACCGATTTGAACCATAATCGGGACAGTTGTTGAAAGTCATAACAAAACTCGTCATGCCAAATTGTAACCAAATCGGATGAGAATTGCGCCCTCTAGAGGCTAGAGACGTCAAGATTCAAGGTCGGTTTATATGGCAGCTATATAAGGTTATTGACCGATTTGAACCGTACTCAGCACAGTTATTGGAAGTCATAACAAAACACGTCATGCAAAATTGTAACCAAATCGAATAGGAATTGCGCCCTCTAGAGGCTAGAGACGTCAAGATTCAAGGTCGGTTTATATGGCAGCTATACCAGGTTATTGACTGATTTGAACCATAATTGGTACATTTGTTGAAAGTCATAGCAAAAAAGGTCGTGCAAAGTTTTAGCCCAATCGGATAGGAATTGCGCCCTCTAGAGGCTAGAGAAGTCAAAATTCAAGGTCGGTTTATATGGCAGCTATATCAGGTTATGAACCGATTTGAATCATACTTATCACAGTTGTTGGTAATCATAACAAAACACCTCATGCCAAATCGAATAAGAATTGCCCCTCTATACATTAAAACATGGGCCGATATGGCCCATTTACAATCCCAACTGACCAACACTAATAAGAAGTATTTGTGCAAAATTTCAAAGCGGCTAGCTTTACTCCTTCGAAAGATAGCGAGCTTTCGATAGACCGTCCGTCTGTCTGTCGATGTCATGGCTAGATCGACTTAAAATGTCATGACCATCATGATTATATATACGAGGAGGTACAAACAGAATGACGGAATTAGTTACCGTTAACTGTAGGATCAATTCTTGCGGTCATTTAGATCTCTGCAAGATCCCGACGATATTTAAGATGAATATCACTAACTCCCAGAGTTATCAACTTCTTCGAAATTATGAAGACTATGAAGCATACCTATTCCGTAGGTATAGCTCCCCGCCTTCGACTCTCTGTCAAGTCAATCCAGGTCAATTCAATCGGGCTAGGTTTTTTGAAGCCTCATTTCAAACCTTTATCTGGGTTACAAAGCGTATTCAAACCTTAAAATACTCAAATATTTTAACAAAACCACTGTGACTACAACTTCTCTGCCTTTGGCATCAGTTTCATTTTGGTATTGTCGGTATTGGTGTTGTTGTTGTTGCTATTGTTGATGATGATGATGTTGTTGTTGATGTTGATGCTGATGTTTGTTTAAAGTTACTCGTAATAATATTGTCTGAAAATTTTCATCATAAGCTACTTTCCCCATCAGGAAAAGTTTCTCGAGGTTTTCACACATTTACCACTTGATGTGTCTCCCATCATTGATTCGGTAAGTTTCATATAGCACCCAAAACACCCAACACACATTCACAACTACATTCAAACCATGTTACAATAGGAGGGTAGAGAAGTCTACCAAATGTTTAGAAGTTAGAATGATTGCTAAGAAAAGTTTCCAACGCTTAACTAAGGCAAGGTTTGAGATTTAAAGTGGATTTCTGGGATTTGGTGTTAACATGATAGTGGTGAACTCTATCTTCAAATTACGAAATACTTTTCAACATGTCAAAGCATAGAGGAAGAAGTAGTGCGTCTTCGAACAATGGCAATAACTTATTTAGTCTAATAAGGCATATTTACACATTTTCTATGGTGTTTTCAAACAATTATTGTATTAAAAACTATTTTAATTATATGAAACATAAGGAGTGGAGTATCTAATGGTTTGAATAGGAATAAGATGCTCAAATTGATTATATTCAAATGTAATATTACAAAATTTTCCATGAGGATTCCCTAAAGGGAACAGGGGTTACTTCTCTCATATTAATCAGTGCAGTCTGATTAGTTATATCAGGTTTTAGACCGATTTGAATCATAGTTAGCATAGTTGTTGGAAGTCATAGCAAAACATCTCATGCAAAAAACTATGAAAGTGAAAATTTTTGGGAAACGTTTTCGCCAAATGAATCTTCTTCGAATTCGCAATCCAGGGATGCTGGCGGATGTTCGAAATTCGAAAATGTAAAGGAGCAACAGCAATTTCGAATGCTCAAAGATTTTTCGAATTTCGAATTTTTCGAACAAAATAGCAATTTTCGGGTTATTTGGTTGAAAAAATTGCCTGGGATTGCTTTCAGTAGTATTTTTGAGCCATGAACTTCATTTCGGTGTCCTAAACTCAAAAAAATATTGGGGCTTCGAAAATTGAAAATTTGGATGGGCTACAATCCAGGGATGCTTGCGGTTGTTCGAAATTCGAAAATGTAAACGAAAATAACGATTTTCGGGTTATTTTGTTGAAAAAATAGCCTGGGATTGCTTTTAGTAATATTTTTGAGCCATGAACTTCATTTCGGTGTCCTAAACTCAAAAAATATTGCGGCTTCGAAAATTTAAAATTTTGATGGGCAAAGTGAAAGTGAAAATTTTTGGGAAACGTTTTCCCCAAATGAATCTTCTTCGAATTCGCAATCCAGGGATGCTTGGAGATGTTCGAAATTAGAAAATGTAAAGGAGCAACAGCAATTTCGAATACTCAAAGATTTTTCGAATTTCGAATTTTTCGAAAAAAATAGCGATTTTCGGGTTATTTGGTTGAGAAAATAGCTTGGGATTGTTTTTAGTAGTATTTTTGAGCCATGAACTTCATTTCGGTGTCCTAAACTCAAATAAATATTGGGGCTTCGAAAATTGAAAATTTTGATGGGCTACAATCCAGGGATGCTTGCGGGTGTTCGAAATACGAAAATGTAAACGAAAATAGCGATTTTCGGGTTATTTTGTTGAAAAAATAGCCTGGGATTGCTTTTAGTAATATTTTTGAGCCATGAACTTCATTTCGGTATCCTTAACTCCAAAAATATTGAGGCTTTGAAAATTTC
Organism: Stomoxys calcitrans; assembly: GCF_963082655.1. Classification (NCBI taxonomy): domain Eukaryota; kingdom Metazoa; phylum Arthropoda; class Insecta; order Diptera; family Muscidae; genus Stomoxys; species Stomoxys calcitrans. The sequence goes on along the minus strand of NC_081556.1, from coordinate 145,016,649 downwards.
AAATTTTGATGGGTTAACCCCTTGCTCGAAAAATGCAAAAAAATATGAAAGTGAAAATTTTTGGGAAACGTTTTCGCCAAATCATTCTTCTTCGAATTCGCAATCTAGGGATGCTTGCGTATGTTCGAAATTCGAAAATGTAAAGGAGCAACAGCAATTTCGAATACTCAAAGATTTTTCGAACAAAATAGCGATTTTCGGGTTATTTTGTTGAAAAATAGCCTGGGATTGCTTTCAGTAGTATTTTTGAGCCATTAACTTCATTTCGGTGTCCTAAACTCAAAAAATATTGGGGCTTCGAAAATTGAAAATTTTGATGGGCTAACCCCTTGCTCGATAAATGCAAAAAAAAAATATGAAAGTGAACATTTTTGGGAAACGTTTTCGCCAAATGATTTTTCTTCGAATTCGCAATCTAGGGATGCTTGGCGATGTTCGAAATTCCAAAATGCAATTTCGAATACTCAAGGATTTTTCGAATTTCGAATTTTTCGAACAAAATGGCAATTTTCGGGTTATTTGGTTGAAAAAATAGCCTGAGATTGCTTTCAGTAGTATTTTCAAGCCATGAACTTCATTTCGGTGTCCTTAACCCAAAAAATGTTGGGGCTTCGAAAATTGAAAATTTTAATGGGCTAACCCCTTGCTCGAAAAATGCAAAAAAATATGAAAGTGAAAATTTTGGAGAAACGTTTTCGCCAAATGATTCTTCTTCGAACTCGCAATCCAGGGATGCTAGCGGATGTTCGAAATTCGAAAATGTAAAGGAGCAACAGCAATTTCGAATGCTCAAAGATTTTTCGAATTTCGAATTTTTCGAACAAAATAGCTATTTTCGGGTTATTTGTTGAAAAAATAGCCTGGGATTGCTTTCAGTAGTATTTTTGAGCCATCAACTTCATTTCGGTGTCCTAAACTCAAAAAATATTGGGGCTTCGAAAATTGAAAATTTTGATGGGCTAACCCCTTGCTCGAAAAATGCAAAAAAATATGAAAATGAAAATTTTGGAGAAATGTTTTCGCCAAATGATTCTTCTTCGAATTCGCAATCTAGGGATGCTTGCGGATGTTCGAAATTCGAAAATCTAAAGGAGCAACAGCAATTGCGAATACTCAAAGATTTTTCGAATTTCGAATTCTTCGAACAAAATAGCGATTTTCGGGTTATTTGGTTGAAAATATAGCCTGGGATTGCTTTCAGTAGTATTTTTGAGCCATGAACTTCATTTCGGTGTCCTAATCTCAAAAAATATTGGGGCTTCGAAAATTGAAAATTTTGATGGGCTAACCCCTTGCTCGAAAAATGCAAAAAAATGTAAAAGTGAAAATTTTTGGGAAACGTTTTCGCCAAATGATTCTTCTTCGAATTCGCAATCCAGGGATGCTGGCGGATGTTCGAAATTCGAAAATGTAAAGGAGCAACAGCAATTTCGAATACTCAGAGATCTTCGAATTTCGAATTTTTCGAACAAAATAGCTATTTTCGGGTTATTTTGTTGAAAAATAGCCTGGGATTGCTTTCAGTAGTATTTTAGAGTTATGAACTTCATTTCGGTGTTCTAAACTCAAAAAATATTGAGGCTTCGAAAATTGAAAATTTTGATGAGCTAACCCGTTGCTCGAAAAATGCAAAAAGATATGAAAGTGAAACTTTTGGAGAAACGTTTTCGCCAAATGATTCTTCTTCGAATTCGCAATCCAGGGATGCTTGCGGATGTTCGAAATTCGAAAATGTAAAGGAGCAATAGCAATTTCGAATACTAAAAGATTTTTCGAATTTCGAATTCTTCGAACAAAATGGCAATTTTCGGGTTATTTTGTTGAAAAAATAGCCTGGGATTGCTTTCAGTAGTATTTTTGAGCCATGAACTTCATTTCGGTGTCCTAAACTCAAAAAATATTGGGGCTTCGAAAATTGAAAATTTTGATGGGCTAACCCCTTGCTCGAAAAATGCAAAAAAATGTAAAAGTGAAAATTTTTGGGAAACGTTTTCGCCAAATGATTCTTCTTCGAATTCGCAATCTAGGGATGCTTCCGGATGTTCGAAATTCGAAAATGTAAAGGAGCAGCAGCAATTTCGAATACTCAGAGATCTTCGAATTTCGAATTTTTCGAACAAAATAGCGATTTTCGGGTTATTTTGTTGAAAAAATAACCTGAGATTGCTTTCAGTAGCATTTTTGAGCCATGAACTTCATTTCGGTGTCCTCAACTCAAAAAATATTGGGGCTTCGAAAATTGAAAATTTTGATGGGCTACAATCCAGGGATGCTTGTGGGTGTTCGAAATTCGAAAATGTAAAGGAAAATAGCGATTTTCGGGTTATTTCGTTGAAAAAATAGCCTGGGATTGATTCTTCTTCGAATTCGCAATCCAGAGATGCTTGCGGATGTTCGAAATTCGAAAATGTAAAGAAGCAACAGCAACTTTGAATACTCAAAGATTTTTCGAATTTCGAATTTTTCGAACAAAATGGCAATTTTCGGGTTATTTTGTTGAAAAAATAGCCTGGGATTGCTTTCAGTAGTATTTTTGAGCCATGAGCCCTCTAGAGGCCTAAGAGACCGTTGTAGAAAATTTAAGCCATATCGGATGAGAATTGCGCCCTCTAGTGGCTCAAGAAGTCAAGATTCAAGATCGGTTTATATGGCAGCAATATCAGGTTATGTACCGATTTGAATCATACTTAAGACAGTTGTTGGAAGTCATAAGAAAACACCTCATGCAAAATTTCAGCCAAATCCGATAAGAATTGCGCCCTCTAGTGGTTCAAGAAGTCAAGATCCAAGTTCGGTTTATATGGCAGCTTTATCAGGTTATAAACCGATTTGGACCATACTTAAGACAGTTGTTGGAAGTCTAAGCAAAACCTCATGCAAAATTTCAGCCAAATCGGAGAGGAAATGCGCCCTCTAGAGGCCTAAGAAGCCGTTGTACAAAATTTAAGCCATATCGGATGAGAATTGAGCCCTCTAGAAGCTTTAGAAGTCAAGATCTCAGATTGGTTTATATGGCGGCTACATCAGGTTATAAACCGATTTGCGCCATTCTTGTCACAGTTGTTAGAAGTCATAACAAGACACTTCATGCTAAATTTCATCCACATCGGATGAGAATTGCGCCCTCTAGTGGCTCAAGAAGTCAAGATCCAAAATCGGTTTATATGGCAGCTATTGGGTTGCCCAAAAAGTAATTGCGGATTTTTCATATAGTCAGCGTTGACAAATTTTTTCACAGCTTGTGACTCTGTAATTGCATTCTTTCTTCTGTCAGTTATCAGCTGTTACTTTTAGCTTGCTTTAGAAAAAAAGTGTAAAAAAAGTATATTTGATTAAAGTTCATTCTAAGTTTTATTAAAAATGCATTTACTTTCTTTTAAAAAATCCGCAATTACTTTTTGGGCAACCCAATATATCAAAACATGGACCTTTATGGCCCATTTACAATCCCATCTGACCTACACTAATAAAAAGTATTCTTGCAAAATTTCAAGCGGCTAGCTTTACTCCTTCGAAAATTAGCGTGCTTTCGACAGACAGACGGAGGGACGGACATGGCTAGATCGACTTAAAATGATATGGCGATCAAGAATATATATATTTTATGGGGTCTCGGAGGAATATTTCGAGGAGTTACAAACCGAATGACGAAATTAGTATACCCCCATCCTATGGTGGAGGGTATACAAATTGTCTGCAGTGGTTATCCACTCCCAATGGAGGCGGAATTTACCCCCGTTCCTTAATGGAATGCTTATGGGCAAATTAACATTTGCGTCAAATTTGGTCACCCTTATGCAGCTTTGATTTATTTGAGTGCAGGATGTATTTTCTCTACATCAAGAACAGCACCCCAATTCCCAGAGCAATGCAAATTTTGCCCATGAACATTCCACTAAGGAACGGGGCAAACTTCACACATTTAAATGAGTGCAGTCCGATTCAAGTTTAAGCTCAATGATAAGGGGACTCCTTTTTATAGCCGAGTCCGAACGGCGTGCCGTAGTGCGACACCTTTTTGGAGAGAAGTTTTATATGGCATAGTACCTCCCAAATGTTGCCAGCATTAGGAGGGGATAACCACCGCTGATGGTCTCGACAGGATTCGAACCCAGGCGTTCAGCGTCATAGGCTGCTAACCTCTGCGCTACGGTGGTCTCCGTGGCCCCAGGCAGTTTCCAGAGCAAAACTTGTAAATTTTAAAATATTGATATCTGGTTCTGCTCACTACCATCTCGTGGAGGTATTTTTGATGGCCACAAAAATCCTTTTGTCATGCATCACAACTCCCCTAGAGTAGGCAAAATCTTCAAAAAATGTTTCTAGATTCTCAGCATGTCAACAGATTAAGCATTTGTGAGCACTTGCCAGTGATTTAATTTCCTATTCACTTTTACCCCAGCTGAAGATATTTCTGGTTAATTATGCCCTCTCACCATTTCCTCTGGCACGGATAGCATACTTGGCAATTATCGCATTTAACTTTTCCAATGATTTCTTCCGCCAAAGACCAGTATTTAAGCCAATTATTCTTGCATTTAGTGTGGCATCGATTAACTTGGACAACATGGTAAACGTTGAAGGATGTTTTTTTTTCCAGCAGCAGCTAAAGTAACAAAAACACAAAGTTGGAAGGGTTCATTCGATGGTAGCAAAGGCTACAATTATTAAGTTTATAGCAATTACTAAATACTTTGGAAGCTGAGAATCAGCCCTTTTCGCAGCCCTTAGCATGAACCCTTGAATTAGTGGGAGAATGCCAAAGAGATCCCATTACAGTTGCGAACAAGGAATTTCAATGGCATTACGAAATTGTCGACCAGCGCTGCCACTAGCAGCAGTATCAGCATCACTACCACTGCCACTGCCACTGCCACTGCCACTACCATAGCGATTACGATTACGACACTGACGGCAAGAACGACAACGACTGGTACCTACTTTATTTAATAGCTCTTAATTACTGGCTCAACTGTAATTGACAGTGAACAATATGCCATGTTAAATGGCAAACATGCAACACTACACTTGCTCCCCAAATACACACACACACACACTCGGACACAAACAACAACACATGCTCTAACTTATATGAGCGCTTCGTGAATTTGTGGGCGATTCGTGTGTACATGAGTGCATGTGTCTTTGTTAGATTTCTTCAAACACAAATACCAAGTTGTGTGGGAGAATATTTCCCAGTGTCTACGGTAATACATATATGTGTGTGTGTGTGTGTGTGAGTGGGCGGAGGTCGATCGGCTTTTGAAAGTGTGAGTATTTGTTGGAATTGCATAGAAATTTTGTTTGTTTACTCTGTTGCTGGGGCTATGCTTGTGTTTGGGTTTTTTTTTGTTTTTGTATTAGTGGCCGTGTTGAATCTTGTATGCGTTGCCTTGCCATCGACAACATATTCCGAGTATTAAATGCAAATAGATGCTCCTCTATGCATATTTCATTAAATTTGCATGTCAGCCTAGAGCTATAAATGTGCGTAGTGATTAGGGGTTTCAGTCTCATATATGAGGTTTGAAAGATTCTCGTCAATTTAGGGTTGTATTTGATAGACCAAACCAAGTAAGGGGAGCAAAAAGTCGGACAGTGCCCACATCTGCCCTATAGGTATAAGTTGGGGGATATCATTAAATGGACGCTTTATCTAAATCAAAAGCGATTCGATAGAGGTTATCGGATGGGAAACTAAATAATCCGTATTAAATTTGGGGAAAATCCTTGCAAAATTGTGGTGACTACAGATCTAACAAGAAAAAAGCGTGCTAAGTTCGGCTGGGCCGAATCTTATATACCCTCCACCATGGATCGCATTTGTCGAGTTCTTTTCCCGGCATCTCTTCTTAGGCAAAACAGGATATAAGTAAGATTTGCTCTGCTATTAGAGCGATATCAAGATATGGTCCGGTTTTGACCACAATTAAATTATATGTTGAAGACCTGTGTAAAATGTCAGCCAATTCGAAAAAGAATTGCGCTCTTTGTGAGCTCAAAAAGTAAAATAGAGAGATCGATTTATATGGGAGCTGTATCGCGCTATGGACCGATTCAGACCATAATAAACACGTATGTCGATGGTCATGAAAGAATCCGTCGTACAAAATATCAAGCAAATCGGATAATAATTGCGACCTCTAGAGGCTCAAGAAGTCAAGATCCCAGATCGGTTTATATGACAGCTATATCAGGTTATGAACCGACTTGTACTTTATTTAACATAGTTGCTGAAAGTAACAATAAAAAACGTCTTGCGAAATTTCAGCCAAATCGGATAGGAATTGCGCCCTCTAGAAGCTCAAGAAGTCAAGTCCCCAGATCTGTTTATATGACAGATATATCAGGTTATGAACCGATTTGAACCATATTTGGCACAGTTGTTGGATATCATAACAAAATACTACGTGCCAAAATTCATTCCAATCGGACAAGAATTGCGCACTCTAGAGGCTCTAGAAGTCAAGACCCAAGATCGGTTTATATGACAGCTATATCAGGTTATAGACCAATTTGAACCATACTTGGCACAGTTGTTGGATATCATAACAAAACTCTTCGTGCCAAAATTCATTCAAATCGGATAAAAATTTCGCCCTATAGAGGCTGAAGAAGTCAAGACCCAAGATCGGTTTATATGATAGCAATATCAGATTATATACCGATTTGAACCATTCTTGGCACAGTTGTTGGATATCATGACAAAACACGTCGTGCGAAATTTCATTCCAATCGGATAAGAATTGCGCCCTATAGAGGCTGAAGAAGTCAAGACCCCAGATCGGTTTATATGGCGGCTATATCACGTTATGGACCGATTTGAACCATACTTAGCACAATTGTTGGATATTATAACAAAACACGTCGTGCCAAAATTCATTCAAACCGGATGAGAATTGCGCTCTCTAGAGGCTCAAGAAGTCAAGACCCAAGATCGGTTTATATGGCAGCTATATCAGGTTATGGACCGACTGGAACCATATTTAGCAGAGTTGTTGGAAGTAACACCAAAACACCACGTGCAACATTTCAGTCAAATCGGACTAGAATTGCGCACTGTAGTAACTCTAGAAGTCAAGATCCAAGATCGGTTTATAAGGCAGCTATATCAAAACATGGACCGATATGGCCCATTTACAATCCCAGCCGACCTACACTAATAGGAAATATTCATGAAAAATTTCAAGCGCCTAGCCTTACTCTTTCGAAAGTTAGTGTGCTTTCGACAGACAGACGGATGGACGGACAGACGGACGGACGGACAGACGGACATGGCTAGATCGACTTAAAATGGCATGCCGATCAAGAATATATACACTTTATGTGGTCTCAGAGGAATATTTCTAGAATTTAAAAACAGAATGACGAAATTAGTATACCCTCATTCTATGGTGGAGGGTATAAAAAAGTTAGAAAAAAGTTCAATTTTGCGGTATCACAATGGACTTAAAATTGTTTAAGTGAGTCTGTAAAGGACAGTGCCAATCTTACCTAACCCAACCTATCGTCTTACAAAGGCTGGCTATATTTGTGAGGTATCCTGCTGCTACATGTGGCTTCGCTATACGTTACGCCTTTCGGACTCGGCATAGAAAAGGAGGCCCCTTATTATGGAGCTTAAACTTTAATCGGATTGCTCTCATTGATATGAGAGAAGTTACTCCTGTTCCTTTATGTAATGTTCAAGGGATATTTAGTACTTCATGCGTTGTAAAACTTAAATCAATCCCACTTCGCTATCCCTGCCTTTTCCCTATTGTGCGTGTGTGTCTCGCCTTATGTCTCTATTTGTTGGTGCAAATGCAAATTTGTGTGTGTGTGTGTGTGTGTTATTGTGCAATAGTTTTAAATGTTGGCTGCATATAAACTCTTATTGGCATTTGCAACTTGACAACAATTCTGTTGACAGCCAAAGATTTCGTTAGCAGCGATTCGGTTTGCGTGATGTGTTGATTTGGTTGGTTGTTTATTTGTTTGAGCAATGAAGGCAGCAAGTTGTAGGAGTAAGTATTTGTGTTCTATTTCTGCCAGTTAACACCAATAAGCCCCCACACACACACACACACTCACACAATTACATGTACAGGGCCATGTGTACATATTTGCAGCCACACTGTAAGAGACTTTCATATTTGCGAAACTTAAAGCTAACAGCCGCAACAACAAGGAAAGTTAACACATAAATTAACATGCAAGTACAGAAACAATTTCAACATCAAAACCAGCTGTAGTTTAAGAGAGAGAGAGAGAGAGTGGGCACAGTGGTCCTTGGAAGTAACGAATATTTCAAACATTAGAATATTTCAATTCATGAAAATAGTTTTGTCCTAATTCCAAATAGAATCTGAAGGACTCCCATGTTCTTCATACTTTGCCATCAACCCAAATGTCCCATTGTGCAATGCCTTTCTGGTTGCAACAATAGCTGCGGGAGAACTTAACTGCAAAATTCACTTACGCAACATTTAAACATTTTCTGAAATACTTTGCTTTAGTTTATGCCATAACTCGTGGCTTTCAGTATGACTTACTGCAACAAGAACAGCAGCAATGTTTTGCCATATTTCCCATTGTTTTCACCCACTCACACACACACACATGCATATATACACAGTGGAAACCCTCTTAGTAGCCGAGTTTCTTTGACCAACCAAGAATGATTAAATTTCAATTTCATGCAATTGACATAAGAAAGAGTTGGGATTTATACCATACCCCTTACATCCTCCCTCCCTTGCTCTTCTCCTTCAACCTTCCTCAACATTTTTCAGCTCCTTCTTGTACATCCTGCGGTCATTTGTGTATCCGATTCCATTCATAATTAGGAGTCCGCCATAATGTCTGCCTTGCTGCAGCGCTGCAATAAATGAGCAACGCGTTTTCTATGCTTTCACTGGCAACCGCACCGCACCGCACCGCACCGCACCGCACCGCACCGTAAGGAACATTGAAAAGGGATGGATATCTTTTTAAGTAGCGCTTTGTAAGAGAGTTCACTTTTCAATGGACACGTTTGCTCTTCGCAGCTTATCAAGAAACAGAAGGACAACAGAATCTATGGCATTCAGTGGCATTATTGGTGACAGATAGAAAGGCCATTCATTCAAAGGCTATGATGCCGATGCAGTCACTTTATGCCTGCTGGTGACATGAATAACGCACACACACCCGCGCGCACGCACACACACACCCATACATACCCACCCGCACATAAAAACGAAAGGAGCCTGGTAAATGGCTAAATAGATGAAAGCAGCATAAAACATTATGTAGATACCCTTGCTGTTTCCCCTGCTCCCCCACCTTCTCCTTTGTTTAGCTTTGAATGGATTAAAATATAAATAAACTTTGCGGAAAAGCAAAATAAAAGTTGTATGGGAACAAACATTTTTCTGTGACCTGAACTGCCAAAGAAAGTTAAAAGACACAGTTGGCCTTTGGGACTTAAAGACTTACACAGCTTATAAAAATCAAAAGGAGCTATGAGAGCTATTAAATGATTTTAACAAATTATGTTAATATTGTTTTGAAATTTAAAATGGCCCTATAGGTAGCAGGTTTCAAACAACCCTGTATTGTATGTATGTGAAAACTAAAAAGTGTTGCCTAATTTTAGGAGACAAATTAAATAACTGGTAATTCATATTATGCTGGCCATTAGGATGGTATTAGACGATGTGTACATATAAATATCGCGTGATACGTTAGAAATATCTTACATATAACAAGTTAAAGCGTGTTCTCCTCCCTGTATCTCTTTTTAGGCAAGTAAAGGGTAAAAGAAAACAATTGCTATGTTATTGTAACAATATCAAGTTATTGTTAATTTCGGACCATAATTGAATTGAATATTAGAGACCATAGTAGAAGTCATTGTGTAAAATTTCAGCCAAATCTAGTAAGTATTACGCCCTTTAGGGGCTGAAGAAGTAAAATAGGAAGATCGGTTTATAGGGGAGCTGTGTTGGGCTTTTAACTGATTCAGACCATATTCGACACGTACGTTAGAGGTCATGGGAGAAGCCGTTGTACAAAATTTGAGCCAAATCGGATAATAATTGCGCAATTTAGGGGCCCAAGAAGTCAAGATCCTAGATCGGTTCATATGGCAGCTATACCAGAATATGGACTGATTCCAACTAGATTTGGCACCGTTATTGAAAGTCATAACAAAATACGTCATGCAAAATTTCAGCTAAACTGGATAATAAATGCGCCCTCCAATGGCTCAAGAAGTCAAGACCTTAGATCGGTTCATATGGCAGCTATATCAGCTTATGGACCGATTTGAACCATTCTGAATACAGTTGTTGGAAGTCAAAACAAAACACGTCATGCAAAATTTCGCCAAAATCGGATATGAATTGCTCCGTGAAGAGACTCAAGAAGTCAAGACCCTGGATCGAATTATATGGCAGCTATACCAGGATATGGACTGATTCCACCTATATTTGGCTCAGTTGTTGAAAGTCATAACAAAATAAGTCATGCAAATTTTCAGCAAAATCGGCTATGAAGTGATCCCTGTAGAGGCTGAAGAAGTCAAGACCCCGGATAGGTTTATATGGCAGCTATATCAAAACAGGGACCGATTTTAATCATACTTAGCGTAGTTGTTGGAAGTGATACCAAAACACCACTTGCGAAATTTCAGTCAAATCAGACGAGCATTGTGCCCTCTAGAGGCTCAAGAAGTCTAGACCCAAGATCGGTTTATATGACAGCTATATAAAAACATGGACCGATTTGGCCTATTTACAATCCCAACTGACCTACATTAATAACAAGTATTTGTGCGAAATGTCCAGCGGCTAGCTTTACTCCTTCGAAAGTTAACGTGCTTTCGACAAACAGACGAACGGACAGGCGGAAGGACACGGTTAGATTAACTTTAAACGACATGACTATCAGGGAATATATATACTTTATGGGGTCTCAGACGCATATTTCGAGGTGTAACAAACAGAATGACGAAATTAGTATACCCCCATCCTAGGGTGGAGGGTATAAAAATGGATTTTGTAATAAATATGCATTTCTTTCATAGCATGGGGGTATACTATACTAGTCATTCCGTTCGTAACACCGCGAAATATTAATCAAGGACCCCTTGAGGTACATATTCTTGATCGTCTCAAAATTCTGATTCGAACTAGCCATGTCTGTCCGTCTGTTGAAATCACGATAGCGTTCGAACGCGTAGTGCTAGCTTCTTGAAATTTTGCGCAGATACTTTATATTAATGTAGGTTGTTGGGGATGGCAAATGGGCCATATCGGTTGAGATTTGGATATAGCTCCCATATAAACCGATCTCCCGATTTGATTTCTTGAGTCTTTGGAAGCCTTAATTTTCATCCGATTTGGATGAAATTTCGCACGTAGTCTTCCGTTATGACTTCCAACAACTGTGCCAAGTTCGGTCTAAATCGGTCTATAACCTGATATAGCTCCCATATAAACCGATCTCCCGATTTGACTTCATGAGTCGTTACAAGACGCAATTTTTTTCCAATTGATCTGAAATTTTGCATGTGGTGTTCTATTAAGGCTTCCAACAACTGTGGTAAGTTCGGTCTAAATCGGTCTATAACCCGATATAGCTCCCATATAAACCGATCTCCCGATTTGACTTCTTGAGCCCTTGGAAGCCGCCACTTTTGTCCAATTGAGCTGAAATTTTGCATGTGGTGTTCTATTAAGGCTTCCAACAATTGTGGCAAGTTCGGTCTAAATCGGTCTATAACCCGATATAGCTCCCATATAAACCGATCTCCCGATTTGACTTCTTGAGCCCCTGGAAGCCTCAATTTTCATCCGATTTGGCTGAAATTTCGCACATAGTGTTCCGTTATGACTTCCAACAACTGTGTCAAGTACGGTTCGAATCCGTCTATAATCTGATATAGCTCCCATATAAACCGATCTCGCGATTTGACTTCTTGAGTCGTTACAACAACTGTGCCAAGTTCGGTCTAAATCGGTCTATAACCCGATATAGCTCCCATATAAACCGATCTCCCAATTTGACTTTTTGAGTCCTTGGAATCCTCAATTTTCATCCGAATTGGATAAAATTTCGCACATAGTGTTCTGTTATGACTTCCAGCAACTGAGCTATGTTCGGTCCGAATCGGTCTATAACCTGATATAGCTCCCATATAAACCGATCACCGCATTGTTAAGGAGATACAGCCTTTTTAAGTTTTCCAAGTGAAATTTTTATTTTTAATGGATTTTCGATGGAGTCACGACTTAAGGCCGATTTGCCTCTACGACGCATAGTTAAGAAGATACAGCCATTTTATGTTTTCCAAGTGAAATTTTGATTTTTAATGGATTTTTGAAGGAGTCACAATGTTAGGCCCATTTCTCTCCATAGTTAAGGATATACAGCCATTTTAAGTTTTCCAAGTGAAATTTCGATTTTTGATGGAGTCGCGAATTAAGGCCCGTTTCCCTCTGTGACGCATAGTTAAGGAAATACAGCCATTTTAAGTTTTCCAAGTTAAATTTCGATTTTTAATGGATTTTTAATGGAGTCACGAATTAAGGCCCATTTATCTCTAGGACGCACAGTTTAGGAGATACAGCCATTTTAAGTTTTCCAAGTGAAATTTTGATTTTAAATGGATTTTTGATGGAGTCACGATTTAAGGCCCATTTCCCTCTACGACGCATAGTTTAGGGAATATAGCTATTTTAAGTTTTCCAAATGAAATTTCGATTTTTAATGGATTTTTGATAAAGTCACGAATTAAGGCCCATTTCCCTCTACGACGCATATGATAGCTCCCATATAATCCGATTGCCCTCTTTGACTTCTTGAGCCCTTACAAGCCGCGATTTTTATCTCAACAACTGTGCCAATTACGGTCCAAGACGGTCTACAACCAGATATAGCTCTCATATTTCAATGTAATCCTTGGTGGTGGGTTCCCCAGATTCGGCCCAACCCAACTTAGCACACTTTTACTCGTTACTTGTTTAGCTTAAAATTCTTCTCCGTCAATACTCTTTGCCTGAATATTATTCACCCCACGAAACTGAAGTAGGTTGATTTCATTACCCGCGAAAAAACTTTAGGTCATCTAGTTTAAATACTATCTGACTGTCAACACCTTCCTCCCCTGGAACTTTTTATCGTTTTTAATTTAGATGGCAAAAAAAACAACAGCAACAAGAATTTTATTCAATTAAAAATTCATTAATACTATTAATGTGGCAAGAAGCTGCAACGAAGATAGTGGTGGTGGCAACACAACAGCCATGAACTGAAGACCGGAAAAAGCAGAAACCAAACGGATAAGCCAAAAGGGACATGGACACAAAAATGCTCATATATATCAAGGGGGCCAAGTCACAAACTGACTATTGCGAGATGATGTGACAATGACTCACTCGCTTCCCGCTTGCCCGAGCAGGTGATGATGAAGGCAAAAGCCGATGATGGCCATATAGTCTGTCTGTCCTTCTGTCAGCGAGTCAGTCACTCATAAACTAAAGTGAAAGCATTTTATATGTTTTTCCTTATCATAATTCTTTCATGTTGCGCTTGGTCCCTGTTCACCATGATATGAAGCTTAGTTTTTATTCTCTCAGTGTGTGTGTGTGTGTATGTGTCTGTATATGTAGATTTCTTGTATACCTTAAGGCGCTATTAAGGTATAAGGCATTGTAAATTTGTGATAATATTTGTAACGCCCTATCAAACCTGTTTTACCACCGTAGCGTAGAGGTAAGCATGTCCGCATATGAAGCGGAAAGCCCGGGTTCGAATCCTGGCGAGAACATCAGAAAAATATTCAGCGGTGGTTATTCCCTCCTAATGCTGGCGACATTTATTTCATAGCAAATTATGAACACAAGTGCAGGTTTCCTAGCAAATTGCAAATTTGCCCATTAAGGAACAGGGGCAAACTTCTCACATATCAATGATTGCTTTTCGATTCAAGTTTAAGCTCAATGATAAGGGGCCTCTTTTGGGGAGAAGTTTTTACATGGCTGCCATACCAAATGGTACAGAGGCAGCCATGTAAAAACTTCTCCCCAAAAGAGGCCCCTTATCATTGAGCTTAAACTTGAATTGAATAGCAATCATTGATATGTGGCAGTTTTTACATGGCAGCCATACCAAATGGTACAGAGGCAGCCATGTAAAAACTTCTCCCCAAAAGAGGCCCCTTATCATTGAGCTTAAACTTGAATCGAATAGCAATCATTGATATGTGAGAAGTTTGCCCCTGTTCCTTAATGGGCAAATTTGCAATTTGCTAGGAAACCTGCACTTGTGTTCATAAAGTAGCTTAAACAGGAAGCGGATATAAGCAAGTTGATGTTCTCGCCAGGATTCGAACCCGGGCTGACATGCTTACCTCTACGTTACGCTGGTAAAACAGGTTTCATAGAGCGTTACAAATATTCGCTCAAATTTACAATGCCTTATACCTTTATAGCGCCTTAAGGTATACAAGAAATCTACATATACATAAAGAAGCCTAAACAGGAAGCGGATATAGGCAAGTAGTACCCAATGTTCCCAAATAAAGTAAAATTTTTAAATTATTCGGAAACTAAGGGACCACCATGTATGACCATCTGATGCTGCGTTACAATCCTGACGAGTACAATGAAAAATTACCAACAGCTATGGTCAGGCTATGTAAAATTCGCTAGCAAAAGGTGTAGCTCAGGTAAAAATCCTCCTAAGCTCTCGGTTCCTTGACAAATCGATATTCTTAAGTCTGTGTCTATCAACTATTGAAGTATTTTTTAACTTCATCCGCATAGGGTGTAATTAAACCCTGTACTGCTTCAATTTTCCTCTTTCTTTAGTTCTTGTTTTTTTTTTCTGTTGGCTCCTTTTTCTTTGTATGAAACGTTTTGTGTCCTTTCTAATGGTGTTTTATCATGGCATGATATCTGATGTCATCGTGTATTAAACTTACATTCATCACTTGATGGTGATGCTGCTGCTGCTGTTACTGCCATCACTGCAGATGCTGCTCCTTTAACGGCTACATGTGAACAACGGATGCTGCTGATGCTCCCAATGGCTTCGATGATTCGTGGCTGATGATGTTGGAGCTGCCTGACTGCCTGCCGGTTATGTCAGTAATGTTTAGCATGAAAACAGGTCACTTCCGTGCCACACTAACACACAGCACTGAGCGAGCGAGCACTGCGATGACAAGGTTGGCCAAGTCCTTGCTCTGGGGCGCGCTATGGTTTTGTTGTAACTCCCTTTTCTCTGCAACCAAAACAAAAGACCACGAGTGTATGAAAAACAACGTGAGAAAAAAACAAAAAAACCCCCACATGAACCAACATGATAGAAGGATGTCACCAGCAAAAGGGTAACAGGATATATTTCAAATGAGTTGGATATAATGGTGATTATGATGAAGTATGGTGGCTGTAATGGGGGGCGGGGGGAGGGGTGTTGGGGTACGACAGTTCACAAATGCCCAAGTTTCAGATTACAATTTTACTCAATAAAAATGTTTAACTTCATTTGGTTAACTCTCACCTACACATCAAATAACCACCAGGCGACAGACAGACAGACAGACAGACATAGGGAAAAATCAACGTTGCCACCATGGAATGTTAGGGGGATTTGTAAGGGTAAATTTTTAAATTGAAGACAAAAATAAAATTTAAACAAGTTACAGCGTGCTATGTTCAGATGGGCCGAATCTTCACCATAAATCTCATTTTTTAAGTTTTTGCCCGTTATCCTTTGTAGGCAAAACAAATGATAAAGGATAAGAACTGCTACGCTATTGGAGCTATATCAGGTTATGAAGTGTTTTGAGCCATACCTGGCTTGGATATTGGAGACCATAGTATATGCCATCTGCAAAATTTTAACTAAATCGGATAAAAATTGCTTCCTATAGGGGCTCAAGAAGTAAAATCGAGAGATCGGTTGTCAGTTAATGAATCAATTCAAACTAGATGTGAAACGTATATCAGAATTCATAGAAAAAGTTCGGTTCGAGAGATCGGTTGTCAGTTAATGGATCAATTCAAACCACATGTGGTACGTATATCAGAATTCATAGAAAAAGTTACTGGATAAAATTTCACCCAAATCTGATAGACACCACTACGTCCCAAAGGGGTTCAAGAAGTTCATTCGAAAGATCGGTTTAAATCTTTCGTCAAAGACCCCAAAAAGTACATTTATTCTGGATCGTCATGACATTATAAGTCCTCAGTCCCTCTGTCCGTCCGTCCAGCCGTCTGTCGAAAGCACGTTAAATTTTGAAGGAGTAAAGCTAGGTGCTTGAAATTTTGCTTCTTATCAGGGTAGGTCGGTTGGGATTGTATATGGGCCATATCGGTATATTTTTTGTTATATAGCCGCCATATAAACCGATCTGGGATCGTGACTTTTTGAGCCACTAGAGGGTGCAATTCTTATCCGATTTGGCCGACATTTTGTGTGAGGTGTTTTGTTATGATTCCCAACAACTATGCTAAGTATGATTGAAATCGGTTCATAACCAAATATAGCACTCACATAAACCCATCTGGGGTCTTGACTTCTTGAGCCTTTAAAGGCCGCAACTCCTACCCGATTTGACTGAAATTTTGAATGATGTGTCTCGTTATGACTTCCAACAACTGTGCTTAGTATGGTTCAAATCCGTCAATAACCTGATTTAGCTTCCATATAAACCGATCTTGAATCTTGACCTCTTGAGCCACTAGAGGACGCAATTCTTATCCGAGTTGGCTGAAATTTTACACACTTCCACTATGGTCTCCAATATTCAATTCAATTATGGTCTGAATCGGACCATAACTTAATATAGCTACCATAGCATAGCAATTATTTTCTTTTATCCCTTGTTTGCCCAAAAAGAGATATTGGGAAAAAATAAGATTCGGCCCGACCGAACTTAGGACGATTTTTCTTTTATTAACCACAACATATTAATAATTTTTTTAAGACAAAATTTTATAAAAGTTTTTCGAAAGATGGTTTGTATGTGACCTATATCTAGTTACAGATAGATTCGGACCATACTTGATACGATTGTTGTGAGTAGTAACAGAACACAAGTATAACAACTGCGGCTTTCAGGGGCTCAAGATATCAAAACGGGATATCGGTTTATATGGGAGCTATGTCCAAATCTGAATCCTAAGGAGTTGGTTTGCTTAGGATGAAAAGAAGGTGCTGATATTAATCCAAATTTTTCTCCATTCCACGCCCTCGAACAAATAACCAAAATTGAGGCTCTGGCAGTAATGTCTCAAATTTGACCACAAGTGTGGTCTCAGGTATTTGATCCGAAAACTCTTCCATTTCTCCCAAGTTTCATATTATTGCCTCGATTATACCGCGATGGACTTAAGGCGATGGGAACAGCTTCATACTTAATCTGTATGTATGTGGGCAACGTTTCTAAAATCGTCTCCAGTGTCCAAGTAAGCGTGGATCTCTTCGCTCACCTAAGCCTAAAACTCACCATGTTATCCAAATGTTGTACTTTTTCCCAATTACTTAGGCGCTAGTTTGAAGATTATGCACCCCGAATAGTTTTTCGAAATATCGAGGCCACCAACTTAAGGGGGCTACCAAATGGCGCCCGGACAATCTAGGGCCTTGAAACTCTCTATGATCTCGCTAATACCTCAGCTCTAACAATTCTCAATTTAAAAGATATATCTCCACTCCCTCATACATGGCATTTTTTATACTCACCACCATAGGAAATATTCGTCTAAGATCGAATAAAGTACATATTTTCTTGATCGTCTCGATGTTCTGAGTCGATCTAGCCACCTTCTACAACCGACACCATTTAGGTTTTACAAAATGTGCCAGCATAAGTAAGGGGTCAGGTTAGGTTTGGTTACGTTAGGAGGTTTAAGTGGCAGCCTGCCATAAGATTCACTTAGACGTTTTCGTCCATTGTGATACCACAGGAACAGAAGATGGAAGATGCCTTCTAGTTCCTACCATTGAACCACCCAGATCGTTTAAAAAAGCCCAATAACTTGCGAATGTGAACAGATCAGACATGTTCTCAAAGAAAGGAGAACCTAAAGTGGAACTCCTTCGGACCGCTAGTGCGGGACACACACACACAGAAGGTGTTCTATAGTCTCTTCTTCTTCGAAGTGCTCACAGCTTCTGCAAAAGTCGTAGCTGGCAACCTTCAGTCTGTCAGCATGTTTTCCAATTACACAGTGACCTGTCATGACGGACACAATGACTGAGATGTCTGTTCTAGCAAATGACAGCAAAGCGGCAGACTTCTTTAAGTCAAGATAAGGCCACATCATTTTGGAATGCTCACAGACCCCTCTTTGTGACCATTTATGATTCGTTGTCCTTCGGGCCTGGTCCTGAAAATTTAGCTTACATGTGGCTAGAGGCATACCCACAGATTCCAGTATCCCTGGAATGTGTAGGGTAAATCCTAGTCTCGCAAGCTCGTCTGCTTTAGAATTCCCTGGGATATCTTTGTGGCTCGGGACCCAGAACAGGTGAATTTTGAACTTTTCAGGTGGCTGAACAGTACAAAATTCACCTATTCTGGCTGCCGGGTAGTTGAGAGATCTGCGATTGTCGAGGGCGGTTTTTATGTTCAGAAATATGTTCTACAGGGATTTAATGGCTGCCTTGCTATCTGAGAAGATATTTATGCCAATCGTCGTAATGACTTTATATCTTAGCCATTCCACCACTTCCTTAATTGCAAGGATCTCTGCTTGATACATACTGCAGTGGTCGGGTAACCTTTTCGATATGACCAGTTCTAAATCTTTTGAGTACACCCTAAAGCCCACCTGGTCGTCTAGTTTGGAACCATCCGTATAGAAGTCTATATAACTTCTGTTACCAGGGATACCATAGTTCCAATCGGTTCTATCAGAAATAGTGGTACAGTACTTTTTATCAGAAAGCGGCTCAGATAGGGTGTAATCCAAACTGCCTGGAACATCGGATATTGTATCAAGGTCAACACAGTGTTCGTAGCCGCCACAAGAGAAAGCTCCCTGAGCCACAGCGTCCAGAGGCATAAGATGTAGCATTAAATTCGGGGCATCAGATGGTGTCGTCCTCAGTGCGGCTGTGATGCACAATCATTCCATCTTTTGAATCCGGTTAAGTATTGAAGCGCCGTCCACCAGACCACAACACCATATAGCATTTTAGGTCTGACAACTGCAGTATATACCCAAGGCATGGCATGCGGTCTAAACCGCCAAATTTTGACAATGATTCTCTTTTGCAAATATGGTGCGATCTGAACCGTATTCAGCAAGCATGATAGGGAGTCTAATATAACGCAAATTTCAGAGAAGTCGGATGATAAATGTGAGAATCATATGATCAAGAGCTTCAATCAATACATTGGTCTATTTGTCAGCTAATTCCAATAGTTGTCCAATTTAGACTCGACTTGGCATGGATGTCAAAAAGGCCAATACAATAGACCGTACAAAATTTCAGCAAAATATGGTAATAATTATAAAAATAATATTTTTTCGGGTCCAAAACCATAAATCGGAAAATTGGTCTATATCAAGATAAGGTAGTCCGATATATCCCATCTTCGCTCTTGTTAAAATTGAGAAATTTGCAGCAGTTTCAGCTCTATGTCTTCATTTTTATACCCACCACTGAAGGATGGGGGTATATTCATTTTGTCGTTCCGTTTGCCAAACATCGAAATATCCATTTTCGACCCTATAAAGTATATATATTTTTGATCAGCGTAAAAATCTAAGACGATCAAGCCATGTCCATCCGTCTGTCCGTCTGTCTGTTGAAATCATGCTACAGTCTTTAAAAATAAAGATATTGAGCTGAAACTTTGCACAGAATCTTTTTTTTGTCCATAAGCAGGTTAAGTTCGAATATGGGCTATATCGGACTATATCTTGATATAGCCCCCATATAGACCGATCCGTCGATTTAGGGTCTTAGGCCCATTAAAGCCACATTTATTATCCGATTTTGCTGAAATTTAGGACAGTGAGTTGTGTTGAGTCCTACGACATTCTTCGTCAATTTGGCTCAGATCGGTCCAGATTTGGATATAGCTGCCATATAGACCGATCCTTCGACTTAGGGTCCTAGGCCCACAAAAGCCACATTTTTTACCCGATTTTAATGAAATTCTGGACAGTGAATTGTGTTAGGCCCTTCAACATCCTTCGTCAATTTAATTCAGATCGGTCAAGATTTGGATATAGCTGCCATATAGACCGATCCTCCGATTCATGGTGTTAGGCCCATAAATGTCACATTTATTATCCGATTTTGCTGAAATTTGGGACAGTGAGTTGTGCTAGGCCCTTTGACATATTTCTTTAATTTGGCTCAGATCGGCTCAGATTTGGATATAGCTGCCATATAGACCGATTTCTTGATTTAAGGTTTTAGGCCCATAAAATGCTCATTTATTGCCCCATTTCGCCGAAATTTTGGACAGTGAGTTAAGTTAAGCCGCTTGACATACATTTGCAATATCGCACAGATCGGTTCAGATTTGGATATAGCTGCCATATGGACCGATATCTAGGTTTTAGGTTTTGGGGCCATAAAAGACGCATTTATTGTCCGATGTCGCTGAAATTTGAGCCAGTGAGTTTAGTTAGGCTCTTCGACGTCCTTCTTTAATTTTGGCCAGATCGGTCCAGATTTGAATATAGTTGGCATACAGACCGATCTCTCGATTTAAGGTTTTGGGCCCATAAAAGAGGCATTTATTGACCGATTTTGCCGAAATTTGTGTTAGGCTCTTCGACATTTTTGTGCAACTTGGCCCAAATCGGTCCAGATTTGGATATAGCTGCCATGTAGACCGATATCACGATTTTAAGTCTTTGCCCCATAAAAAGCGCATTTATGATCGGATTTCGCTGAAATTTGACACAGTAACTTATGTTAGGCTATTCGACATTCGTGTCGTATATGGTTCAGTTCGGTTTATTTTTAGATATAGCTACTGTACTTATTAGTATTTGGTCCAAATCGGAACATATTTTGATATAACTGATATGGGACATAAGGTATGAAATTTTCACCGAATTTTGATGAAAGGTGGTTTTCATATATACCCGAGGTGGTGGGTATCCAAAGTTCGGCCCGGCCGAACTGAACTCCTTTTTACTTGTTTTAAGGACACTTTTATTAGCAAACTTCAAAATTTTAATTTTGAAAATCGGGCCACAAATGAAAATTTGCCAGCCCGAACAATTTTTTGAAATACTGATGTGACCAAATATAGGGGCTTACCAAAAGGCGCCCGAACAACCAAGGGCCTTGAAATTTCGCAAACAATCTCGCTAACACCTCAACTCTAACCATTCCATATTTAAAAGAGATATCTTTACCCGTTTTCACACGGCTTATATTTTTATTCGTTTTTTCGATTTTCTTCCACTGTGCATAGGTTTATATGACAGTTATATTGAAAAATGGTGCGATCTGAACCATATTCAGCAAAGATGCTGTTGAGCCTAACACAACCCAAATTTCAAAGAAGTTGGGTAATAAATGTGAGAATCATATGGCCAAGAGCCTAAATCGGGAGATCGGTCTATTTGGCAGCTATATCCAAAAATGGTCCGATTTAGACTTGATTCGGCTGAAGAAAGGGCGAACAGACGTCTGTCTGTTTGCTTGTCTATCTATCCACGTTAATTTGCATAAAATACGAATCGCATATTTTATACGATCATCCCATTTCCCCTTAATGGCATTGGCAAATATAAACACATGTGGCAACACTGATCACCATTGCCGGTTCCTTTAGTTTTTTTTTTGGCTGCCCAACTTCAAATGAGCAATAGGAACAAATACAACAGCAACATACAACCAAACAGCCTTTCTATTCATTTAACCGAACAAACCGTCCAGTCAACCAGCATTAGTAGTCCTAGAGCATGAGACAAAATTTTAGTGTCAAACCACTCTTAGTGTAATTCCAATTATCTTTTGTGCCCTAAGGAGGGGGAGGCGCAGCGAGTCGGTAGTCGGCAGCACAAAAAGTGTAACAACAACCTTAACTCCAAGCCTGAAGGCAAAGCAAAAAGCAACCCATAACCCATTATCTAGCGAGAAACCCGTCAAAACTATCAAAAATGAAATGTAATGGCATCAAATCTCCATGATTACAAAGGGTTGGGAAATTAGAGCTTTTAATTGTGGTTTCAGAATATGGAGAGGCATTTGGATATTAAAGCACAATTTGTAGGGTCTCAGATCTATATTTCCAGTTCCAATAATCAGAATTATCCCCACCCCATGGTGGAGGGTATAAAAATATTGGGTTGCCCAAAAAGTAATTGCGGATTTTTCATATAGTCGGCGTTGACAAATTTTTTCACAGTTTGTGACTCTGTAATTGCATTCTTTCTTCTGTCAGTTATCAGCTGTTACTTTTAGCTTGCTTTAGAAAAAAAGTTTATTTGATTACAGTTCATTCTAAGTTTTATTAAAAATGCATTTACTTTCTTTTAAAAAATCCGCAATTACTTTTTGGGCAACCCAATACCTTCTCTTAAAAGGTAATCTTCATTCTGCTTTGGAACCCTTTTCCCCCATTTTCATAACCCTTTGTTTAAAATTTGCCATTCATACTTCGAAGGTGGCTTGCCTAAATCAACTACAAGATGATAACTACTGCAACATGCTCACCCACTTACATACATACACACATACATACCCTCAGTCATACACACATACTTGTACAAACACAAAACATTGTGTAATGGATGGTGTACACATTAATGTCTTACTTTTTCCATACCACACCATTCCATCATCATAGTCGTCGTCATCCACATGAAATCCTTGGAGTCCTTCACTTCAGTTTGTTACATGGACAAGTGTCGTACCATTGCGTCATGACCATCATGGTCTATCTAATTCGCCACAAATGAAAAACAGTTTGTTGCTCACATGGCCAACTATCAGGTTTATGCTTTTGTTGCCCTTGTTGTTGTTGTTCTTGTTGCTGCTGCTGCTGCCATTGTGTTGTTGTTATGGGAGATGATGTTGATGTCGATAACCACCATAAGCAGAAATTGTGAATTATAACGCACACAGTATTACATCAATATTTCCCATAGTTCACCGCCCCCCACCCGCACCCGCACCAGCCACACAAACAGACCCATAACCAAAAATGGCAACAATGGGTCACACATAGCAGTTCTTGCACTTTCTCACTCTTCGCTTTCGCTGTCTCTTTATAACCCTAGGTGTTTTGTTCTTAAATATGGTGAGCGTGTATGTAGTGCGTGTGCGTGTGTGTGTGGGTGAGCCATCACTGTGTGAAGGACAATGGTAAAACCTTGCTGGACCATTGCGAATGCTTGATGTTGCTCAGCGACAGCTTTGCTTTTCTATTCTCGTGGCAGCGAGTATTAGTTTCATCGTCCCTTTATGAGCATGAGTGTGTTGTGCGTTTTTGGGTGAATGGAAATTCCTATTCTCATTTGTCCTGCAGGTGTCGTAAAAGGGGTTACGATGCTAATGAAAATTTATTGATAATAAATTAAAGCTGACAATGTTATGCGTTGTGTGTGTGTGTGTGTCTGAGTGTGTGTGCGAGTGTAGATTTAAGCCCTAAAGTTATTTGCTTCAATATGTCAACATAAGCACACACACACACATACATACATATATGTCGCACATATATTTAGATGGCACTGCTTAGCACATGGGCGTTGGGGTGCATAGATAATTGTGCTTGTGAAACTCCATAGAGGGCGTTGTGGTTGTTCTTGGGGAAATTAAGAAAATCGTTTTAGATTTTGTGTTGGCTGTTAAAGTAAGATGGGGAATTTAAAGTTTAAAATGATAACAAAACAGGAGGCCACCGTAGCGCAAGGCTTATAATGTCCGTCTATGACGCTGAAAGCCTGGGTTTGAATCCTGGCGAGACCATCAGAAAAGAGGTGTCGCACTGCGGCACGCCGCTCGGACTCGGCTATAGAAAGGAGGACCCTTATCATTGAGCTTAAACTTGAATCGGACTGCACTCATTGATAGGTGAGAAGTTTGCCCCTGTTCCTTAGTGGAATATCTATTTGTTAAAGTAAGATGGGGAATTTAAAGTTCAAAGTTCAAATGACCCATAATTCGTGACTCCTTGGAAAAATAAAATAAAAAATTTCGTCTAAAATCCATTAAAAATCGAATTTTCACTTTGAAGTCTTAAAAATCGCTGTATATTTGTAAAAATGCATCTTTGAGGGAAATTGACAATAATTCATAACACCATAGAAAAATTCAAAATTTCATCAAAAACACCATCAAAAAACTAAATTTCATATTGAATCCTTTAAAATGGTTTATCTCATATGTGTCCTATCCCAGAGATAAACCTCCATGTGTCCTAGAGAGAAATGGGTCGTACTTCGGTACTCCATCGAGTCCCTAACTATGTGCCCTAGAGGGACTCTATCAAAACTCAAAATCTCATCGAAAATCTATCAAAATTTCATTTGAAAAACTTTAAAATTGCTCTATCTTCTTAACTATGCACCATAGAAGGAAATAGGCCAAAATTCGTGACTCCATCGAAATTTTATCATTTCATCGAAAATTCATCAAAAATCGAATTTTCATTTTGAAAATTTTAAAATGGCTGTATCTCCTAAACTATATGTCCTAGAGGGAAATGGAACATAACTCGTGACTCCATTCAAATATTGACAATTTTATCGAAAATCCATCGAAACTCAAAATTTCATATTGAAAACATTAAAATGGCTGTATATTTTTAAATATGCATCCTGGAAGGAAATGGGCCATAATTCGTGTCTACATCGAAATATTCAAAATTTCATCGAAAATCCATCAAAAACCAAAATTTCACACTAAAAGCTTTAAAATGGCTTTATCTTCCCTCATCCCAGGGGGAAATCGAAAAATTTACAATTTCCTCTTAAATCCATTGAAAATCGAATTTTCACATTGAAAAATGGCTCTAGATCCTAAACTATGCATCCTAGAGGGATATAAGCCAAAGTTCGTGACTCTATCGAAAAATTCAAAATTTTATCGAAAATCCATCAAAAATCGAATTTTAACTTTGAAAACTTTAAAATGGCTGTAGATCCTAAACTATGCATCCTGGCGGAATATAAGCCAAATTTCGTGACTCCATTGAAAATTTCACAGTCTTATCGAAAGTTCATCAAAAACCGAACTTTCATTTTGAAAACTTTAAAATGGCTGTATCTCCTTTACTATGTGCCCTAGAGAGACTCTATCAAAACTCAAAATCTCATCGAAAATCTATCAAAATTTCATTTGAAAAACTTTAAAATGGCTCTATCTTCTTAACTATGCACCATAGAAGGAAATGGGCCAAAATTCGTGATTCCATCGAAAATTTCCCAGTCTTATCGAAAATCCATCCAAAAACGATTTTTCATTCTGAAAACTTTAAAATGGCCGTATCTCCTTAACTATGCGTGCTAGAGTAAAATGGGCCATAATTCATGACTCCATCGAAAAATTGGCAATTTTATCAAAAATCTAAATTTCATTTTAAAAAATTTAAAATGGCTCTATCTTCTGAACTATGTATCCTGGAGGGATATGAGTTACAGTTCATGACTCTATGGAAAATTAAAATTTTATCGAAAATCCATCAAAAGTCTAAATTTCATACTTAAAACTTTTAAATGGCTGTATCTTATTAACTATGCTTCCTAGAGGGAATTGGGTCATAATTCGTAACTACATCAAAAAATTCAAAATTTCGTCAAAAATCCATCAAAAACCGAAATTTTCCTATTGAAACCTTAAAAATGGCTGTATCTCCCTAACTAAATGGCCTAGAGGGAATGGGCCAAAGTTCATGACGCCTTGGAAAATTTCGCACTCTCATCGCAAATCCATCAAAAATCTAAATTTCACTATAAAATCTTTTAATTGGCTGTATCTTCTACACTGTATCCCTCCACAACGGGAAATGGACCTTAAAATGTGACTCCATGAAAAAATTAAAAAATCATCGAAAATCCATCAAAAATCGAATTTTTGCTTTGAAAACTTTAAAATGCCTGTATCTCCTTAACTATATGGCCTAGAGGGAATGGGCCATAGTTCGTGACGCCTTGGAAAATTTCACAATCTCATAAAAAATCCATCAAAAATGTAAATTTCACAAAAAAAAAAAACTTTTAATTGTATCCCTCTACAACAGGAAATGGACCTTAAAACGTGACTCCATTGAAAAAATTAAAAATTTCATTGAAAATCTATCAAAAATCGTATTTTTACTTTGAAAACTTTAAAATGGCTGTATCTCCTTAACTATATGTCCTAGAGGGAAATGAACCTTAATTTATGACTCCATCGAAAAATCAAAATTTCATCGAAAATCCATCAAACAACAAAATTTCATATTGAAAATTTTAAAATGGCTGTAGATCCTAAACTATGCAACCTAGAGCAAAATGGGCCAAGATTCGAGATTCCATCGAAAAATTCAAAATTTCATTGAAAATCGAATTTTTACTTTGAAACCCTAAAAATGGCTGTAGATCCTAAATTGTCTGTCCTAGAGGGAAATGGGCCATCAAAACTCAAAATCTCATCGAAAGTCCATAAAAAAATCATAATTTCATTTGAAAAACTTTAAAATGGATGTATTTCCTTAAAAATGTGTCTTAGAGGGAAATGGGCTATAATTCGTGACACGATTTCATCGAAAATCTATCAAAAATCAAAATTTCATTTTAAAAACTTTAAAACGGCTGTATCTCCTAAACTATGCACCCTAGAGGGAAATGGGCCATAATTCGTGTCTCCATCGAAAAATTCGAAATTTCATCGAAAATCCATCAAAAAATCTAATTTGCACTTTGAAAACCAAAAAATGGCTGCTGATCCTAAACTATGTGCCCTAGAGGGAAATGGGCTATAATTCGTGACACGATTTCATCGAAAATCCATCAAAAATCAAAATTTCATTTTGAAAATTTAAAACGGCAGTATCTCCTAAACTATGCATCCTAGAGGGAAATAGGCCATAATCCTTTAGGAATTACAGCTAGGAGAAATGAATATTCGAAAGAAGTTTGGATGATTGCAGTTTTGTGTTTCAAAAAATGAAATATGAGTCCCATATAGTCATAATGGGTCGTATGCCAATTTGGGGTGTTTTTTTTGGGGGCGGTGTGAACCCCTATATTTCGATCTGATTTTGTATGCCAGATTAGAAATCTACTCCCAAATACTTCTCATTTGAGCCCCATATTGACATGAACGTCCAATATATCTGTTTAGGGGAGATGTTGGCTACTTAGACTCAAATTCGAATCATTATTTGTACTCAATATTCGTATTCTACTTTCCAATACCTTTTATTTGATACCCATATTGTCCTCGGTCGGTCCACTTTTGGTCTTGGGTGATGTGTTTGGGGTAAGGGGGAGGGTCCGCCCTCCTTCCTTTGTTTTCTGAACCTTTAGGGAAAACTGTATTGAAATGTTGTCTTAGAGAACGATCGCTCGTTAGAGAACGATCGCACAGTGTATTCTGCAAGCAGAATGCGGTCGGGTGATCGGTCTACATGTCAGCTATATCCAAAAATAATCCGCTTGGGACCACATTCAAAAACAAGGAGTATAGCTCTAGCAAAACTCACTGTGCCAAATTTCATTGAAATCGGATGAAAAATGGTCATTTTATACCCACCACCATCGGTTGGGGGTATAGCAATCTTGTCATTCCGTTTGAAACACCTCGAAATATTCATCCCATGCCAAATTTTGCCCATGAACATTCCACTAAGGAACAGGGGCAAACTTCTCATATATCAATGAATGCAGTCCGATTTAAGTTTTAAGCTCAATGATAAGAGACCTCCTCTTTACAGCCTAGTCCGAACGGAGTGCCGCAGTGCGACATCTCTTTGGAGAGAAGTTTTACATGCCATGGTACCTCACAAAATGTTGCCAGCATTAAGAGGGGAAAACCACCGCTGACATTTTTTTCCTGAGGGTCTCGCCAGGATTCGAACCCAGGCGTTAAGCGTCATAGGCGGACATATTAACCTCTGCGCTACGGTGGTGCTATTGATCCCATGGAGTATATTTATTCTGGATCGTCGCGACATTCTGAGCCGATCTAGCCATGTCCGTCCGTTCGTCCCCCAGTCGAAATCACGATAGTAGTGGAACACATAAAACTAGCCGCTTGAAATTTTGCAGATACCTCGCATTGATGTAGGTCCTTAGGTATTGCAAATGGGTCATATCGGTTAAGATTTGGTCATGGCTTTCATATAAACCGATGCCCGGATTTGACTTCTTGAGCCCTTAGAAACCTCAAGTTTTATCCGAGTTTTCAAAAATTTGGAACAAAGACTTCTACTAAGATTTTCGACATCCATGCCAAGTTTGATTTGGATCGGCCTTTAAACAGATATAGCGCCCATATAAACCGATCCCCCAATTTGATTTTTTGAGCCCTTAGAAGCCTTAATTTTCATCCGATTCGGCAAAAATTTGGAACACGAGATTCATGCCAAGTACAATCCTAGTCGGTTTATAAACAGATATAGCCCCCATATAAACCGATCTTAAAATTTTACTTCTAGAGCCCTTAAAGTTTCAAGTTTCATTCAATTTGGCTAAAATTTGGAACAGAGACTTCTATTATGACTTTCAACATCCATGCCAAATATGATTCGAATCGGTCATTAAACAAATATAGCCCCCATATAAACCGATTCCCGGATTTGACTTCTTGACCCCTTAGAAGTCTCATGTTTCATCCGATTTGGCAAAAATTTAGAACAAAGACTTGTGTTATGACTTTCGAGTAGCATGCCAAGTATAATCCTAGTCGGTCTATAAACAGATATAGCCCCCATATAAATCAATCCCCGGATTTGACTTCTTGAGCCCCTAGAAACCTCAATTTTCATTGGATTTGTTGAAAATTTGGAACAAAGACTTGAGTTATGACTTCCAACATCCATGCCAAGTATGATCCGAATCGGTACATAAACAGATAGAGCCCCCTTATAAACCGATCCCCGGATTTGACTTCGTGAGCCCCTAGAAGTCTCAATTTTAATCCGATTCGGTTGAAATTTGGAAAAAAAAATTTTAAGTTATGACTTCCAACATCCATGCCAAGTATGATACGAATCGGTCTATGAACACTTTTATCCCCATGTTAACCTATCCTCAAATTTGACTTCTTGAGCTCTTAGAAGCGCCAATATTCATCCCATTGGACTGAAATTTGGAAAAAGTCTTGTATTATGACTTTCAATCCATGCCAATTACGATCCGAATCGTTCTTTAAAAAAATATAGCCCCTCATATAAACGAATTTCGGATTTGACTTCTTGAGCCCTTAGAAGCCTCGGTCAATATGGCAGCTATAACTCAATATGGTCCGATATGGACAACATGCAACACTAAGGTGTAGAGGTCTACCAAAATTGACTGTGCTTAATGTCATCGAAGTCGAATGAAAACTGCTCATTTTATGAGCTCAACACTTTATGGCGGTGGATCGGTCTATATGGCAGCTATATCCAAATATGGTCCGATCTGAACCACATCTCACCGGAATGGGTATGGGTCCACGAAAACTTACTGTGCCAAATTTCATCGAAAGCGGATCAAAAATGAGTAATTCTTCCCGCCTTCTCTACCTTCTCGCCTTCTCCACATCCTCCTTCTCCACCTCCTCCTTCTCCACCTACTCCACCTCCTCCTTCTCCACATACTCCACCTCCTCCTTCTCCACCTTCTCCTTCTTCACCTCCTCCTTCTCCACTACCTCCTTCTCCACCTCTTCCTTCTCCACCTCCTCCTTCTCCACCTCCTACTCCACCTCCTACTCCACCTCCTACTCCACCTCCTCCTTCTCCACCTCCTCCTTCTCCACCTACTCCACCTCCTCCTTCTCCTTCTTCACCTCCTCCTTCTCCACCTCCTCCTTCTCCACCTCCTCCTTCTCTACCTCCTCCTTCTCCACCTCCTCCTTCTCCACCTCCTCCTTCTCCACCTCCTCCTTCTCCACCTCCTCCTTCTCCACCTCCTCCTTCTCCACCTCCTCCTTCTCCACCTCCTCTTTCTCCACCTCCTCCTTCTCCACCTCCTCCTTCTCCAACTCCTCCTTCTCCTTCTCCACCTCCTCCTTCTCCACCTCCTCCTTCTCCACCTCCTCCTTCTCTACCTCCTCCTTCTCCACCTCCTCCTTCTCCACCTCCTCCTTCTCCACCTCCTCCTTCTCCACCTCCTCCTTCTCCACCTCCTCCTTCTCCACCTCCTCCTTCTCCACCTCCTCCTTCTCCACCTCCTCCTTCTCCACCTCCTCCTTCTCCACCTCCTCCTTCTCCACCTCCTCCTTTCCCATTCTTCACCTCCTCCTTCTCCACCTCCTCCTTCTCCACCTCCTCCTTCTCCACCTACTCCACCTCCTCCTTCTCCTTCTTCACCTCCTCCTTCTCCACCTCCTCCTACTCCACCTCCTCCTTCTCTACCTCCTCCTTCTCTACCTCCTCCTTCTCCACCTCCTCCTTCTCCACCTCCTCCTTCTCCACCTCCTCCTTCACCCACCTCCTCCTTCTCCACCTCCTCCTTCTCCACCTCCTCCTTCTCCACCTCCTCCTTCTCCACCTCCTCCTTCTCCACCTCCTCCTTCTCCACCTCCTCCTTCTCCACCTCCTCCTTCTCCACCTCCTCCTTCTCCACCTCCTCCTTCTCCACCTCCTCCTTCTCTACCTCCTCCTTCTCCACCTTCTCCTTCTCCACCTCCTCCTTCTCCACCTCCTCCTTCTCCACCTCCACCTCCTCCTTCTCCACCTCCTCCTTTCCCATTCTTCACCTCCTCCTTCTCCACCTCCTCCTTCTCCACCTACTCCACCTCCTCCTTCTCCTTCTTCACCTCCTCCTTCTCCACCTCCTCCTTCTCCACCTCCTCCTTCTCTACCTCCTCCTTCTCCACCTCCTCCTTCTCCACCTCCTCCTTTTCCACCTCCTCCTTCTCCACCTCCTCTAATGGCTTTACTGACCTCCTTCTTGCTTCCTTTCAGTAATAGCCTCGTCTTCTCCCGATGTGGATCCCGCCATAGGATTTTCGCCGTCCTACCGACTGTTTCGCTGTTCCACAGTGTTGCATGCGCATTCGTCGCCCACTCCCTTAACTCGGACTGCGTCGACCCAAAAGACCTCGGGTTAGCCAAGCTTATTGACGGTATTCCTATGGCCTTCACCTCCAAATCGTCTGCCCTTTTATTTTTCCTTACTCCATAATGGCCCGGTACCCAAACGATGCGGATTTTGCCATCCTCAGAGAAGGCGTTAATCTCCTTCTTACACTGCAAGCCTGTTCGTGAACTTACCGTCCTGGTTGTTATTGCCCTTAAGGCCTATTTACTGTTGCTAAAGATGTTCACACTCGATGTCCTCGCGTTAGCACCATACCACTTCACGCATTCCGTGATCGCCCGGATCTCCGCCTGCAGGACCGTATTATGGTCAATCAGTCTAAAACAGATCTCAGTCCCTCGGTTCTCAATGTAAACCCCCAGGCCCACTCT
The DNA here is from genome assembly GCF_963082655.1 of Stomoxys calcitrans. Taxonomy (NCBI): domain Eukaryota; kingdom Metazoa; phylum Arthropoda; class Insecta; order Diptera; family Muscidae; genus Stomoxys; species Stomoxys calcitrans. Next base: position 144,985,085 of record NC_081556.1, on the reverse strand, counting down.
GTCCTCTAGCTTTGATGTATTCGTATAACATGATCTTCTAGATGGCAATGCTAGGTGTCCTTCAATCCAAGACTGTGCCGATGGCAGCAGTGCCTCGCGCTCTACTTCAAGGTTCATCTCAGGTATCCGATCGGAAACCTCTTCCCTTCCTTCCGGGGTTCCTATCGTCGCCTTGATTATACCGCGATGGTATAACCAACTCCTCAATCAATTCTCCCATTGCCTTAATTCTCATAGCCGCAATGGCTGCCTTACACTTAATATGTGTGTCAATGGGTCGGATATCTAGAATGGTCTCCAGTGCCCTAGTGGGCGTGGTCCTCATTGCTCCTCCCACGCCAAGACAACATGTTCTCTGAACCTCTTGTATGGTCCTTATGTTGCACTTTTTCTCCATAGCAGTCCACCAAACTACTGAGGCGTAAGTAAGTATTGGTCTTATCACGCTCCTATAGAGCCAGTGGACTATCCCCGGATTCAGGCCCTATTTCGAGCCTACGGCCTGTCTACATAGTGCCCAACATCTGTGAGCCTTCTCAGTATGACCCTGAATGTGACACTTCCAATTGAGTTTCCTGTCTAAGATCATAACTAAGTATTTGATCTTGTCAGATATCGAAATCGTCTTATTTGGGGAAATGTGGTGCGTGCGGAATTGGGTAAATTGGAGTGGGTGGAATCTCATCTCTTCCCTTACCTTAGAAAATAATTCAAAATACAAATTTTTATACTTTCTTGAGTTCAAAAAAATGAGTCAGATTTTTGGCTTCAATGTTTCTTTAATGGCGTTTCCCATATTTCGCCAGAGATTATCTTTGGGGTAACAAAATTTAATGCCCCCCTAAGAAAAAGATGATCTCATAAATCCTCGTAAGCAGTTATTGGCTGGTGGTCCGAGTGACCATTCAAGAAAATTATATAATTAACCCTTACCCCCCTTGTACAATTCCCTAGAAGCTTTCCAGCTGCATATTTTGCTATTTTATCTCATTTTCATTGTTTCGGAAGTATTCATCTTCTTCGCACAATTGTGAGTGAGTGCATCTTCTGCGGCCAAGCTAGGTCTTTGAATCAGCGCAAAGTAGGTAAATCTTCATACGTGCATAATAAATACGCTGCGAGTAGCTTTTGCGTTAAGGATCCACTCAGAGATTCCCAGGCAGCAAGCAAACGCGGTCAGCCACAAATTAGCACAATTCATGGACAAATGAAGTGCTCCACTGCAGCAGGCAATTCGTTGATGTGCATGACGTCGTTCAGAGACCATGAAGAAGAGCAAAGCCCTACGAAAAACCGGAGCAGAGGCATTGGCGGAAGGCGAGGAAAACTCAACGAAAAGCATTTTGTGTGAAATGCAATTCAGGTCAAATTGATAAAAGTCGAGCAAAAGTTTTGCCAAGAAAAACTTTTGTTTACTTTTTCAGTCAACTGACTGTAAATGTGACGACCACAACAACGACAATGCTGCTGATGATGATGATGAGGACAAAGTTGGTAGCAGTGTTGCCATAAGTAAACAAGTAAATGTCCTGGGAAAGGGGAGATGGAAAAGCAATTTTATATCAAAAAGAGTAAGGAAAGATAAAAGTCGGGCAGTGCCTACTATATTACACCTACCCTATAATTGGAAATTGGCATATGACTGGGCTAGACCCAGAGGTCTCAATGTTAACCCAGAGAATACAGAAATATGCCTGTTCATGAGGAAGACGAAAGTGAGCCACTTTGGCGCGCCATGTTTTCTCAATAAAACGATTTCGATATCTGACAAGGTAAAATACTTAGGCGTGATCTTGGATAAGAAATTTAATTGGAAGTGTCACATTCAGGAGCATCATAAGGAGGCCCACAAATGTTGGGCACTATGTAGACGGGCCGTAGGCTCAAAATGGAGCCTGAATCCGAGGATAGTGAAATTGCCATAAGGGCAATAATAACCAGGACGGTAAGGTCACGAACAACCTTGCAGTGTAAGAAGGAGATTAACGCCTTTTCTGAGGATGGCAAAATCTGCATCGTTTAGGTGCCGGACCATAACGGCAGACGATTTGGCGATGGGCCAGAGGACTGCCGTCACACAATACCAGACATGAACCAATTTTGGGGAGTGGTATTGAAATCACTTAAGGATTTTGTAAGTGGCACGAAATTCTTAACTCAGCTAACTTTCGAAGGAATAAAACCATCCGCTTGAAATTTTGCACAAATAATTTTTATTAGTGTAGGTCAGTTGGGATTGTAAATGGGCCAAATCGGTCCATGTTTTGATATAGCTGCCATATAAGCCGATTTGGGTTCTTGACTTCTTAAGCCTCTAGAGGGCGCTAATCTCATCCGATTTGGCTAAAATTTTGCAGGAGGTGTTTTGTTATGACTTCCAATAACTGTGCTAAGTTTGGCGCAAATCGGTACATAACCTGATATAGCTGCCATATAAACCGATCTGGGATCTTGACTTCTTGAGCCTCTAGAGGGCGCAATTCTCATCCTATTTTACTTACTTGTTCTTTTTTATTATTTAATTTTATTTTATTTTATTTTTATTCTATTTTCTTTTATTTTCTTTTATTTTATATTATTTTATTTTATTTTATTTTATTTTATTTTATTTTATTTTATTTTATTTTATTTTATTTTATTTTATTTTATTTTATTTTATTTCATTTTATTTTATTTTATTTTATTTTATTTTATTTTATTTTATTTTATTTTATTTTATTTTATTTTATTTTATTTTATTTTATTTTATTTTATTTTATTTTATTTTATTTTATTTTATTTTATTTTATTTTATTTTATTTTATTTTATTTTATTTTATTTTATTTTATTTTATTTTATTTTATTTTATTTTATTTTATTTTATTTTATTTTTATATCCACCACCGAAGGATGGGGGTATATTCATTTTGTCATTCCGTTTGCAACACATCGAAATATCCATTTCCGACCCTATAAAGTATATATATTCTTGATCAGCGTAAAAATCTAAGACGATCTAGACATGTCCGTCCGTCTGTCCGTCTGTCTGTTGAAATCACGCTACAGTCTTTAAAAATAGACATATTGAGCTGAAATTTTGCACAGATTCTTTTTTTGTCCATAAGCAGGTTAAGTTCGAAGATGGGCTATATCGGACTATATCTTGATATAGCCCCCATATAGACCGATCCGCCGATTTAGGGTCTTAGGCCCATAAAAGCCACATTTATTATCCGATTTTGCTAAAATTTGGGACAGTGAGTTGTGTTAGGCCCTTCAACTTCCTTCTTCAATTTGGCTCAGATCGGTCCAGATTTGGATATAGCTGCCATATAGACCGATCCTCCAATTTAGGGTCTAAGACACATAAAAGCCACATTTATTAACCGATTTTGCTGAAATTTGGGACAGTGAGTTGTGTTAGGTCCTTCGACTTCCTCCGTTAATTTGGCCTAGATCGGTTCAGATTTGGATATAGCTGCCATATAGACCGATCCTCCGATTAAGGGCCTAAGGCCCATAAAAGCCACATTTATTATCCGATTTTGCTGAAATTTGGGACAGTGAGTTGTGTAATGTCCATTAACATCCTCCGTCAATTTGGCTCAGATCGGTCCAGATTTGGATATAGCTGCCATATAGACCGATCCTCCGATTTATGGTGTTAGGCCCATAAAAGCCACATTTATTATCCGATTTTGCTGTAATTTGGGACAATGAGTTGTGTTAGCCCTTTCGACAACTTTCTTCAATTTGGTCCAGATCGGATCAGATTTGGATATAGCTGCCATATAGACCGATTTCTTGATTTATGGTTTTGGGCCCTTAAAATGCTCATTTATTGTCCGATGTCGCCGAAATTTGGGACAGTGAGTTAGGTTAAGGGCCTTGACATACTTCTGCAATATCGCACAGATCGGTCCAGATTTGGATGTAGCTGCCATATAGACCGATATCTCGATTTAAAGTCTTGGCCCCATAAAAGGTATACTTATTAGTATTTGGTCCAAATCGGAACCAATTTTGATATAACTGATATGGGACATAAGGTATGAAATTTTCAACAAATTTTGATGAAAGGTGGTTTACATATATACCCGAGGTGGTGGGTATCCAAAGTTCGGCCCGGCCGAACTTAACGCCTTTTTACTTGTTTATTTTATTATTTTATTTTATTATTTTATTTTATTTTATTTTTATTCTATTTTCTTTTATTTTATTTTATTTTATTTTATTTTATTTTATTTTATTTTATTTTATTTTATTTTATTTTATTTTTTCAATTTTTCAAAATTTTCAACAAATTTTGATGAAAGGTGGTTTACATATATGCCCGAGGTGGTGGGTATCCAAAGTTCGGCCCGGCCGAACTTAACGCCTTTTTACTTGTTTATTTTATTATTTTATTTTATTATTTTATTTTATTTTATTTTTATTCTATTTTCTTTTATTTTATTTTCTTTTATTTTATTTTATTTTATTTTATTTTATTTTATTTTATTTTATTTTATTTTATTTTATTTTATTTTATTTTATTTTATTTAATTTTATTTTATTTTAATTTATTTTATTTTATTTTATTTTATTTTATTTTATTTTATTTTATTTTATTTTATTTTATTTTATTTTATTTTATTTTATTTTATTTTATTTTATTTTATTTTATTTTATTTTATTTTATTTTATTTTATTTTACTTTATTTTATTTTATTTTATTTTATTTTATTTTATTTTATTTTATTTTATTTTATTTTACTTAATTTTATTTTATTTCATTTCTATTTTCATTTTATCCTAAAATATCCACATCGGCAACTTTGTTTGCCATGAGTCCTTCAAAGGAAATGAAGGCATGTCTGCGATGGACAATAGTTAACAAAATATCCACAGAATGAACAACAATTAATATTAAGGAGACAGGCAGACAATGGGACACAAGAGGGCCACGACATAGACCAGCACTTTGAGCAGTCGAATTTTCGTTTACCTCTTGCAGCACGTAAAAGGACAGCTTGTAGTCATGCCGCATACACATACATAAACATTCTCGGGCAATTGCAAATGGTTGCTTACATTTATCTCTCCATAAACTTACATTATCGCTGCCTTGCATTGTGGACCAGGAACTTTGGGAACTGGAGAAGCGAATTTTATTTCCGCCTCTTTTCTTCGTTTTCTATTTTTGGCAATTTTCTTAAGCCTTTACAAATCGCAATGAATAGCAACAGTTGAAGTTTTCTTATGGCCAAGCAAATTAAGAGTTTTATGGTTACTTTAGGTGCATTGCAGTTGAATATTTTATTAAGCCAAGACTTTGGATGGGGGCTTCAAAATGCAAGACCACCATTTCAGGAAATCAAAAATGTTTTGCATTATGAATTATGAATTAAGTGGGAACTGCATACAAGGAGCGATTGTGGTAGAGAGAGAGAGAGAGAGGAGGTCACAGTGGGGTCGAGAAGGAAAAGGAAAATATTTTTCCAAGAAAAGGAGAAAGATAGAAAAGATTTAAAAAATGGCTAAATTTATAAACCAAATTTTCAAAGCCATCCTTCAGAAATCCAACATTTTCTGCTATGATAGCAATGAACATTTCTTCTAAAAAGTATGTCTTGTTAATCAATCATCTCAAAATATTTGCAAAAAGGTGAAAAAGAAAAGATTTTCTGAAAATTTTGTTTTTCTTCTAAAGGAAATCTTTCTCGCCCTTTTGTGCACTGTGCCCTGGCCAAGTTGACAATGTGAGCTAAGTTCATAAACTTAAATCAAACTCAGGTCTCAAGCAGCCAAGTGGCACAAACACCTTGCACAAATACAAACACACTCACACACACATAGCCACTACTTTACTTCTGGGAGGCTCACTACTGCATTTATGTATGCAGGTATTCCAGCATCAACAGTCATTTGTGGGGGAAATCTTCTTGCCAGGACTAAAGTGCTGCAAAGAAGTTAAACTCAAAATGTGAAAATAAAGATTTATTCTGTGGTGAGTCTTGGCTTTGCTGTTTATTCGAGTAGGCAACCTAGGGGTTTCGCGTTGCAGGTACCTTCCCTATAATCACAGAAATTCGATAAAACTTTAGGCTAAAGGAGTTTCAAGGCAACGATGAAGATTTTCAGGAGAAAAAAAAAATACACAACTTCAGCCAAAAACAGAGAATAGTCACAGAAAGTCACCCAATATGAAACGACGAAATAAGAAACTTGCAACTAACTTTTCACTTCCGTTTCACTTGTTTACAGCATTGCTTGGATGGGCCAACGAGCAGCAACAAACGAAAGCGGAAGGCAAGAAAACGCCAACAAGAGCACAGTCAGTGAGCCAACTAAAGCGTTGCGCCAGCAGTCATGAGTTGTTAGAACTTTAATTCGCCCTTCTAACCGGAAGTTGAAGAAAATATATAAAGCACTGCACATCATCCCTTCTTCCTAAGGCGAGCAAGTGACTGGAGAGTAACAGTTACCAACTGGGAGGTGGTCACCCCTTACAGCCAACGCTGGTGATTAATAAGGGACACGGGATGTAAGTGCCAGCATGTCCTTGATGTTATCTTTGCATCTGGGGAGCTGTAGTTTTTCAATTTCTTACCTTGTAAAAACAGGAATTAAAGCATTTTTCGCTTTGTTTTCCTAGAGTTAGAGATGAGGGTGGTGCCGTGGGAATAACTGACAGAGTGGGAGTAGGGGATGGATTCTCACTTACAGAGGGTTATGTTTGTCTGTTTGTTTTGAAAGTGACTTGCCTTTTGGCTCACTTAGCTTGCCTTGCCTTGTCTCCTTGACTAACTGGTGGTGGACTTGGTTTGTTCTAACTCTTGAGATACTTGTACCTGGGCGCTATCAATAGCAATCTCACAAGTGCATCTTGTTGGCAATAAACAATGACTAAACCCAGGGAGTCTTGTGCGAAACCAGTGAACCTGAAAGTGCAGTGTTAACAACAACAAAAAACCCAGCAAACAATAAAGAAAAAAATCATGGATGGTATTTATAAGACTCTTTGCACGGTATCTCTTTTTAGGCAAATAAGGGACAATGGATAAGATTTGCCATGCTATTGGAGCTATATCAGGTTATGGATCAGTTCGGGCTGTTGGAGACCAAAGTAGAAGTCATTGTGCAAATTTTCAGCCAAATCGATTAGGAATTCCTTCATATAGGGGTCCAAGAAATAAACTCTGGAGATCGGTTTATACGGGAGCTATATCAAGTTATGGACCGATTCAAATCATATTTGGCACCTTTGTTGGAGGTCGTAGTAGAAGTCACTGTGCACTCTATCGGCCAAATCGAATAAGAATAACGCCCTCTAGAGGCTAAACGAGCACCACAATCGGGAGATCGGTTTATAAGAGAGTTATATGAGGTTTTAAAGCGATTCGAACCATGCTTGTTGCATCTGTTGAATGTCATGCCACCTTTTGGTACCCCAAAAACACAAAATTGGTATAACATTTTGGGCAAAAATTACATGGGGGGACGCCCCATCCCAAAACCCACCCGAGCGGACATGGGTAACGATTGGGGCCATATGGGTATCAAATTAAAAGTATTTAAGAGTAGAGTACGAATTTGGTATACAAATTTCACTCTTAATTTTCGGGAGGGGGTCCCCCCTACCCCCAAAATAGCCCCAAGAGGACACTTTCACCGTTGTGGGCAATATGGGTATCAAATGAAAGGTATTTAAGAGTAGAGTACGAACTTGGCTTAAAATGTAAACCTAAGTGTTGGGGGGTCCCCCACCCCCAAAAACACCACCCAACAGGACACTTTAAATGAAAGGTATTCAAAAGTAGAAACCAAATCTGACTCAAAAATTTATTTTTTGGTGTCTCAAGGCCCTCTACACCCCAGCAGGACAAACTTTACTGATTGGGACGATATGAATATTAAATGAGAGCTATTTAAAGGTAGAGTTCAATGCTGATATTAAAATTTATTCCTTGGAGTCTGAGGCGCCTCCCCACCCAACAAAACCCACCAACAGGACATATTTACCGATTGAGACAATATGGATATTAAACGAAAGATATTTGGAAGCTGAGTACACATCTGTTATAAGAATTTAGACCAAGGAGTCTACAGGGCCTCCCCAACCCCAAAAACTCCTAAAACGAGCGTAAATGTCCAACGTCACAAAATGTTTATCGAATGAAAAATCTTTAGAAGTTGACTACGAATCTGGTACACACATTAAGGACAGAGTCTGGGACCGGCCCACCGACTAAATTACCTTCAACAGGATTTCGAATCTAATGTTCGCATAAGGATTCGCAAGAACAAAAGACTGAAATAAATTGTCGCGACGCCAAACTGTCATGTAGGAAGACCGAGAATATATTGTTCTCAAATGAAAGGACGTGCCAGAGGGCAATGCCCCACCCCCTATCCTACCACAAAAAAAAGAATTAAAAATATTGGGTTGCCCAAAAGTAATTGCGGATTTTTTAAAAGAAAGTAAATGCATTTTTAATAAATCGTAGAATGAACTTTAATCAAATATACTTTTTTTACACTTTCACTTTTTTCTAAAGCAAGCTAAAAGTAACAGCTGATAACTGACAGAAGAAAGAATGCAATTATAGAGTCACAAGCTGTGAAAAAATTTGTCAACGCCGACTATATGAAAAATTCGCAATTACTTTGTGGGCAACCCAATAATATATGAAGTCCGACGAAACGAATTTGATATCCATTTTTGAGGCCAAATGTTTGGGCGTCGAGTCACCCCATAAACTCACCCTAAATCAATGAAAATTGAGGCTTAAATAAAATAAATTTGTGAGAAGAGCACGATGCTGATATCTTTTCAGCGCTAATTACATGGGTGGCCGCCCCACCCTGCATATCCCACAAACTGGATATATTTGTGGATTATGGCAAAAAGGGGCTCATATCTTTATCTCTTTCACTCCCAAGTGTTTCAGGGACGCCTCACTTCAATTCATTCAAATGAAAGGCGTTTGAGACCAGAGGACGAATCTGATATATGGGGATCCTCCTCACCCCCAAATACACCCCCATACCGGACATATTTACCGACCATAGCAATATAAAGCTCTAATGAAAGGCATATGGGAGAAGAGCACCAATATAAAATACACATTGGCGCGAAATATCTAAAAGGCTGTACCAGCACCCCGAAACAGGACTTATTTCCTGACGTGCCCGAATAGGGCTCAGATAAAATAAGAGAGTGACAGAAAGCGCAGGGGAGGGCTGCGGAGGGCTCGCTGTCTAGCTAGTCTTATATATAACAATTAAAGTGTGCCAAGTTCGGCCGGGCCGAATCTTATATACCCACCACCATGGATCGCATTTGTCGAGTTCTTTTCCCGGCATCTCTTCTTAGGCAAAAAAAAAAAAAAATAAAAGAAACAAGAAGTAAAATAGAGAGATCGATTTATATGGGAGCTGTATCGGGCAATAGACCGATTCAGACCATAATAAACACGTATGTTGATGTTGAGAGAATGCGTCGTACAAAATTTCAGTCAAATCGGCTAATAATTGTGACCTCTACAGGCCCACGACGTCAAGATCCCAGATCGGTTTAGATGACAGCTATATCAGGTTATAGACCGATTTGAACCATACTTGGCACAGTTGTTGGATATCATAACAAAACAGGTCGTGCCAAAATTCATTCAAATCGGATAAGAATTGCGCCCTCTAGAGGCTCAAGAAGTCAAGACCCAAGATCGGTTTATATGACAGCTATATCAGGTTATCGACCGATTTGAAACATACTTGGCACAGTTGTTGGAAGTCATAGCGAAACACGTCGTGCCAAAATTCATTCAAATCGGATAAGAATTGCGCCCTCTAGAGGCTCAAGAAGTCAAGACCCAAGATCGGTTTATATGACACCTATATCAGGTTATGGACCGATTTGAACCATACTTGGCACAATTGTTGGATATCATTACAAAACACGTCGTGCAAAATTTTATTCCAATCGGATAAGAATTGCGCACCCTAGAGGCTCAAGAAGTCAAGACCCAAGATCGGTTTATATGACAGCTATATCAGGTTATGAACCAATTTGAACCATACTTGGCACAGTTGTTGGATATCATAACAAAACACGTCGTGCCAAAATTCATTCAAATCGGGTAAGAATTGCGCCCTCTAGAGGCTCAAGAAGTCAATACACAAAATCGGTTTAAATGACAGCTATATCAGGTTATGGACCGATTTGAACCATACTTGGCACAGTTGTTGGATATCATAACAAAACACGTCGTGCCAAAATTCATTCCAATCGGATAAGAATTGCGCCCTCTAGAGGCTCAAGAAGTCAAGACCCAAGATCCGTTTATATGGCAGCTATATCACGTTATGGACCGATTTGAAGCATACTCGACACAGTTGTTGGAAGTCATAGCGAAACACGTCGTGCCAAAATTCATTCAAATCGGATAAGAATTGCGCCCTCTAGAGGCTCAAGAAGTCAAGACCCAAGATCGGTTTATATGGCAGCTATATCACGTTATGGACCGATTTGAAGCATACTTGACACAGTTGTTGGAAGTCATAGCGAAACACGTCGTGCCAAAATTCATTCTGATCGGATAAGAATTGCGCCCTCTAGAGGCTCAAGAAGTCAAGATCCAAGATCGGTTTATATTGCAGCTATATCAGATTATGAACCGATTTAAACCAAATTAGGCACAATTGTTGGATATCATAACAAAACACGTCGTGCAAAATTTCATTCCAATCGGATAAGAATTGCGCCCTCTAGAGGCTCAAGAAGTCAAGACCCAAGATCGGTTTATATGACAGCTATATCAGGTTATGGACCGATTTGAACCATACTAGGCACAGTTGTTGGATATCATAACGAAACACGTCGTGCAAAATTTCATTCCATTCGGATAAGAATTGCGCCCTCTAGAGGCTCAAGAAATCAAGACCAAAGATCGGTTTATATGACAGCTATATCAGGTTATAAACCGATTGGAACCATACTTGGCACAGTTGTTGGATATCATAACAAAACACGTCGTGCAAAATTTCATTCCAATGGGATGAGGATTGCGCCCTCTAGAGGCTCAAGAAGTCAAGACCAAAGATCGGTTTATATGACAGCTATATCAGGTTATAAACCGATTGGAACCACACTTGGCACAGTTGTTGGATATCATAACAAAACACGTCGTGCCAAAATTCATTCCAATCGGATAAGAATTGCGCACCCTAGAGGCTCAAGAAGTCAAGACCCAAGATCGGTTTATATGACAGCTATATCAAAACATGGACCGATATGGCCCATTTACAATACCAACCGACCTACACTAATAAGAAGTATTTGTGCAAAATTTCAAGCGGCTAGCTTTACTTCTTCGGAAGTTAGCGTGTTTTCGACAGACAGACGGAAGGACGGACTTTATGGGGTCTCAGACGAATATTTCGAGTAGTTACAAACAGAATGACGAAATTATTGTAGTATACCCCCCCCCCATCCTATGGTGGTGGGTATAAAAATCAATTTGTGTTTCTTTGTTTGTTTGTCTGTCGGTTTTTTCCGTATAGACTCAAAAACGGCTGAACCGAAAACCTTGACATTTTCACAAATTATGTAGGTCTGGAAGGAAACATAGGCTATATAATTTTTGGATATCAGAAGGGGGCAGACCCTCCCCTTACCCTGAAATCACCACCAAAAATCAATAGCGGACCGATCGGGACAATATGGGACTCAAATGAAAGGTATTTGGGAGTAGATTGCGGAAATTGGCAGGAGGGAGGAACATGCTTTACAATTTGTTGATATCGGAAGGGGGCGGACCCTCCGCCGTTTACCAAAAACACCACCAAAAATCAAAAGTGGACCGATACTTATAATATGGGTATCAAATGAAGGGTATTGAAGAGTAGAATATGAATAAGGTATTTAAAATTGGATCCAAGTACCCAGAAAGTCGCCCTTACCCCAAAACTCCATCAAGCAGGCAAACTGAACGTTCAAATCAATATGGGGCTTAAATAAAAGGTATTCGGGAATAGATTGCGAATCTGGCATACAAAATCAAATAGAAGTATAGGGATCACACCAACTCTCCGAAAACACCCTAAATGGGCATATTAATCAGTTATGAGTATATGGGACTTGGTTTGGTTGTTTGTTCCGTAGACTCAAAAACGGCTGAATCAATTTTCATAAAATTTTTACAAATTGTGTAGGATGGTCTGAAAGAAAACATGGCTATATAATTTTTTGATATCAGATGTGCTCCCAACACACAACAAAAAAACCACCTAAAATCAAAAGTTGAACAATAGGCACCAGACGGGTATTAAATGAAAGGTATTAGAGACTAGAAAACGAATATCGTATTACAATTTTGGGTCCAAGTACCCAGCGGGCCGCTCCAAACCCAAAAATTTTCTAAAGAGATATATTCGACTTTCATGTCAATATGGGACTCAAATGAATGCCAAAAACCCGCCCAATGGATTTATAGACCAATCATGACAATATAGAGTTCAAAGGAAAGGAGCTTGAGAGAAAATAATCACTTTGATATCCAATTGAATAGCCATGTGTTTGGGGAGCCGGCCCACTCCAATAGGACATTTACCGACCACTGCAATATATGACTCATATACAATGAAAACTATTTTGGAGTAGGGTACGAAATTGATACTCATTTTTGGCACAAAGTCCTGGCGTCCACTGCACCCTCAAACATAACTTATTTACCGATCATGCCAATAAGAGGCTCATATAAAATGTATTTAAAAATGGAGCTAGAAACTTATATTTACTTAAAGGGCCAAGTGTCTTGATGGCCACCCCACCCCCTTAGGAAATATTTACCAAACTGGTAGTATAGGACTCAAAAGAGAGGCATTTGGGAGTAGAGTAAAAGTCTGCCCATGAACCGAGCAGGGGCAAACTTCCCACACATCAATGAGTGCTTTCCGATTTAGGTTTAAACTCAATGATAAGGGACCTTTTTTATGGCCGAGTCCGAACTGCACGCCGCAATGCGACACCTCTTTAGGGAGAATTTTGTACATGACCATTAATTGCTTGGTTCCTTGCAAATTTCGCCAGCATAAGAGTGGATAACCACAGCTTTACAATTTTTATACCTTCCACAATAGGATGGGGTATACTAATTTCGTCTTTCTGTTTATAACACCTCGAAATATGCGTCTGAGACCCCATAAAGTATATAAATTCTTGATCATCAAGTCATTTTAAGTAGATCTAGCCATGTCCATCCGTCCGTCTGTCTATCGAAAATACGCTAACTTTCGAAGAAGTAAAGCCAGCCGCTTGATATTTTGCACAAATATATTTTATTAGTGTAGGTCGGTTGGGATTGCCAATGGGCCATATCGGTCCATGTTTTGATATAACTGCTATATAAACCGATCTTGGGTCTTGACTTCTTCGGCCTCTAGAGGGCGCAATTCTAGTCCGATTTAACTGAAATTTTACACGTAGTGTTTTAGTATCACTTCCAACAACTGTGCTACGTTTGGTTTAAATCGGTTCATGTTTTGATATAACCGATCTTGGATTTTGACTTCTTGAGCCTCTAGAGGGCGCATTGCGCGCCGCAATGCGACACCTCTTTGGGGAGAATTTTGACCATGACCATTAATTGCTTGGTTCCTTGCAAATTTCGCCAGCATAAGAGGGGATAATCACAGCTTTGAAATTTTTATACCCTCCACCATAGGATGGGGGGGTATACTAATTTCGTCTTTCTGTTTATAACACCTCGAAATATGCGTCTGAGACCCCATAAAGTATATAAATTCTTGATCGTCAAGTCATTTTAAGTAGATCTAGCCATGTCCGTCCGTCCGTCTGTCTGTCGAAAACACGCTAACTTTCGAAGAAGTAAAGCCAGCCGCTTGATATTTTGCACAAATATATTTTATTAGTGTAGGTCGGTTGGGATTGCCAATGGGCCATATCGGTCCATGTTTTGATATAACTGCTATATAAACCGATCTTGGGTCTTGACTTCTTCGGCCTCTGGAGGGCGCAATTCTAGTCCGATTTAACTGAAATTTTGCACGTAGTGTTTTGGTATCACTTCCAATAACTGTGCCACGTATGGTTTAAAATCGGTTCATGTTTTGATATAGCTGCCATATAAACCGATCTGGGATTTTGACTTCTTGAGCCTTTAGAGGGCTCAATTCTCATCCGATTTGGCAAAAATTTTGCACAACGGCTTCTCTCATGACCTTCAACATACGTGTCTAATATAGTCTGAATCGATCAATAGCTTGATACAGCTTCCGTATAAACCTAACTGCCATATAAACCGATCTTGTGCCTTGACTTCTTGAGCCTCTAGAGAGCGCAATTCTTGTCCAATTTGACTGAAATTTTGCACGTTGTGTTTTGGTACCACTTCCAACAACTATGTTAAATATGGCGCAATTTGGTAAATAACCTGATATAGCTGCCATATACACCGATCTGGGGTCTTGACTTCTTGAGCCTCTAGAGGGGGCAATTCTTGTCCAATTTGACTGAAATTTTGCATGAGATGTTTTGTTTTGACTTCCAATAACTGTGCAGAGTATAATTCAAATCGGTTCATAATGTGATATAGCTGTCATATAAACCGATCTGGGGTCATGACTTCTTGAGCCTCTAGAGGGCGCAATTCTCATCCAATTTGGCTGAAATTTTGCAAAAGGTGTTTAGTGATGACTTCCAATGACTGTGCTAAGTATGGCACAAATCGGTTCATAACCTGATATAGCTGCCATATAAACCGATCTGCGATCTTGACTTCTTGAGCCTCTAGAGGGCGCAATTGTCTTCCGATTTGGCAGAAATGTTGTACAACGGCTTCTCTCATGACTTTCAATATACGTGTCTCATAAAGTCTAAATCGATTAATAGCTTGATACAGCTCCCATATAAACCGATCTCCCGATTTTGCTTCTTGAGCCCCTACAAAGCGCAATTCTTATCCAAATGAACTGAAATATTACACAATGACTTCTACTGTGTTCAGCATTAATTTATGGTACGAATCGGACTATAACTTGATATAGCTCCAATAGCATAACAATTCTTATTCAATATTCTTTGTTTACCTAAAAAGAGATACCGCGCATAGAACTCGACAAATGCGATCCATGGTGGAGGGTATATAAGATTCGGCCCGGCCCAACTTGCAGCATGCTCTTACTTGGTTTTTCGATTTTCTCGCCGGAATTTGAACGCTGGCGTTCAATGTCATAGGTGGACATGGGCTACTGTAACACGAACTCGATATCACCATTCAGGGCGAAGTGTTTCCAACCTAAAAAGACATTAGAGAGTTAAAGAAGGGACAGCGGAGCGGGCCCGGTTCGGTTAGTTTTCTATAAAAACAAAAATTCGATTGAAATTTTCCAAACATGTCCTCTGAGAACAAATTTTCAACACTATTTTCTATAGCAACAGAATTTTAAAAAAAATTTTCTCCAAACAAGACTCTTATGAAAATTTCCTTTTCAGGCAAAATTTTCTATGAAAGTAAAATTTTAATATAACCTTTACTTCTGACAAAATTTTAATAGAATTGTGATTGTTTGGCGTGTTAGTTTTTGTGGGCCTAAATGCTTTTATCCCTCCTCATATTTATAATTTGTTTTCTTATAATGCCTTCCAATGCTGGCGACATGATACCGAAAATTCTTCCTATGCTAAATTGCTCCATTAAGCCAAAGGACAAAGATCAAAACTGTTGAGCTGGAAAGACTGACCTTGATTAACTTCTTCACCTCATAGTCAAGTAAACAAACTGATAGAAGATAATGATAACCTTCAGCCAAAGATGTTTGTTGGGTGTCAATTAAAAAGTAACATAGCCATTTCCGCTTTGTCATACCTTTACCTAGTTAGCCATTTCGCAGCCCGGAGAAATTCGAGTTTTTGAAGTGATGGTGCCACCACCCATCCCCACCCACCCAGGGCTAGCCTCGGTGTATATTTGTTGTAATATCTGGTAATAATTTATTAAATCTAATTTCATTATTTTCTCTCCTAATCATTTCCGTTTCCCTCACCAACACACACACACACCAAACCTTTCACCTTGGCCAACTTTAAAAATCAAGTAAAAATTTCAAAGAAAAATCGCTGTAGCCAACACAAAAATTCCAAGTGAAAGCGGAAACCTCACACAAAATGTGGCAGCAATTGAAACTGAAGAAAAACGAGAAAAAGAATTTTGCCATACAACAACAAAAACAATTACGAGTATTCCAGGTTCACGCCACACAAGTGTAGCCATATCAGTAGAACAATGGGGGAGAGCTAGTGGGAGTATTCCAGTCTGGACCACATCTTTGAAGGGAATAACCATAAAACAACAGCCAACTAAACTGACTTGGTCCAACCCTCCCCCCACTTGCTGTGCTGTGGAAAATCACCGACGTTTTGGTTGCAAATAAAATTTCAATTTGTGGCACAACATATCGAACATTTGCACGCATTGGCCAGGGGTGGAAACCCAAAGCTGTTCGGACGTTCGCTGCTCAATTGCAAAGGAAAAGTACCATTCGCATCATAAGCAACAGCCACATAACCAGTGAGTTCAAGGTGGCTGAATAATGTTACCAACTTACCTTTTACTGCAAACGGCTATTGCTAGAGCGGGGAGTAGGAAAGCGCACAGTGCTGGTCTGACGTCATTTTATGTTAAATTACATAGCACAGCGTTTGTTGAAGATGTTGATATGTTCCACTTGCATTTGTTCCTGGTCTTCATTGTGATAGTCTTGCGATAGTTGCAGATGCTAGTGTCGTACTACTTAGTGCGCAGCTTCTTGCATGGAAGCCATACCAAAAACTGGTGGCTGTGTTGACAGTGTTGCTGTTGGTATGCTGACACAATGCATCCCCAAGCATTTGGCTCAACACATTCCATGGTATCAAGGAAGCCCATGGGGGAAATAAGAAATTAAAACAATCTTTAACTGTGAGTTGGCAGAAGATTTCGAAAAAAAATTTTTTGAACAAAAATTGTGAATAAATTTAAGGAAACTTAATTTTGAAGAAGAAAAATAGCTCCCCGCTTTCAATTACTGTGGGAAAACCAAGCCAGCCATCCCGCAATGGAGACTCCAGACAGTGTCCTGCAGAGGTAGACATTGTTGAAACAGGAACGAAGGAAGCGCGCTCGGCCCCTGAGTCTTCATGGAAGACTGTGCCCTCCAAAAGGAGGCCACAGCCATCACGGAAGTGGAAGATGGTCTCTGAGAATTGTAAGGAGCCGCCCTCTTACGCCAGAGTGGCAAGGAAGCACAACAGAGATAAGCTGACTTAAGCAGTCATCCATATCGGCTGTGCATCCGGTAGGATTCCACCAGATCATCGGTCCCAAGTGGAGGATCTGGTTAACGATGGGATTTTTGAACATGTACGAAACTCTGTAGAGAGTCCACCCATCCGGTAGGATTCCACCAGATCATCGGTTCCAAGTGGAGGTTGTGGTTAACGACCGGATTTTTGAACTCTGTAGATGGTCCACCTATACAAATGGTGAGCTGCGTGTTTAGAGGGGACATCTTTACACTGCGTTTTGCGTCGGCGGAATGTA
>NC_081556.1:144812523-144962523 GCF_963082655.1 Stomoxys calcitrans | reverse complement strand
ATTTTTTTATAACATCCAGAAGAGAGATAGACCCATTGATAAGTATACCAATCGACTTAGAATCACTTTCTGATTCGATTTAGCTATGTCCCACTGTCTGTCTGTCTGTCCGTCTGTGCGTCTGTCCCTGTTAATTTGTGTGCAAACTACAGGTCGCAGTTTTCATCCGATCGTCTTCAAATATGGTATAGACATGTTTTTCGGCCTAGAGACGAAGCCTATTGAAATTGGAAAAAATCGGTTCTGATTTAGATATAGCTTCCATATATATGTTCGTCCGATTTTGAGAGATATTGCAATAAAGCGCTCATTTGTTAACCAATTCTCTCGAAATTTGGCAGGAAGGATTTTCTTATGACTCTCGGCATTACTGGTGAATATCATAGATATCGGTCTAGATTTAGATATAGCTGCCATATATGTATATCGCCCGATTTTCACTCCTAAAGCCAGTGCAAGCGCATTTATTGACCAATCTTTCCAAATTTTTGTACAATGCTTTCATGGACGACTGCCACAGTATCTGGGAAGCCGGAAAGTTAAGCCTCCACGAGATAACGACCAGTAATGGATTGAGGCTGATGGATTTCGCAGCGGCACCAGATTTCAACATAAAAATATTTACAAAGCTGCATGGCTGTCACCCGATCAAAACACAAGAAACCAAATTGATCACCTTGTGATAGATGGAAGGCATTCATCCAGCGTCGTACATCCATCGTACATCTACGATCGATCCGTGGAGCGAATAAAGATTCGGATCATTACCTTGTTGCAGCAAAGATTCGCACCCGTTTGAACATGGCGAGAAAAGTACGATCTGGCACTGCAAGGAAGCTGGACATTGAAAAGCTGCAAACACAACAAATGGCAGCGGCATACTCCACTCGACTGACCCAACTTCTTGAAGAAAGTACTCCTTGTTCCGATGACATAATGGCGCAGTGGCAAACTATTGCCCACTCCATGGAAAATGCCGCGAAGTCCGTGCTTGGGTACTGGGTACCGAACAAGGCAGCAGGAGCCGACGGGTTACCCGCTGAACTATTTAAGACCAGAGGCGACACGCGAATAAGGCACCAGCTTATCCGCGCAATCTGGTTAGAAGAACGCATACCCGATGATTGGAAGCTCAGCATACTATGTCCAGTACACAAGAAAGGAGACAATAAGAGGAATAACTCTCCTCCCCATCGCATACAAGATACTCTCGAGCGTACCGTGTGAAAGATTAAAACCTAAAGTCAATGAGATAATTGGGCCCTATCAATGCGGCTTTAGACCTGGTAAATCCACCCTAGACCAGATATTCACACTGTGAAAAATCCTGGAAAAGACTCGAGAAGGACAAAGCAACACTTACCATCTCTTAGTTGACTACAAAGCCGCTTTCGATACTTCTTTACGTTCAAAGGTATTTCAAGCCATGCTTGAGTTTGGTATCCCTGCAAAATTAATAAGACTCTGCTGAGTGACACATGCTGATACGCGTTCCTCGGTAAGAATAGGAAGGAATCTCGTCCCCCCGCTCTTTTCCTTTCTTCTTTTCTTTTTTATTCGTATACTAGCTGACCCCATATTGCCATTGCGCTCAAAATTGGATATCAAATTCGTTTTCTAATCTCATTAAAACTACTTATTGCAAAAGTCAG
Organism: Stomoxys calcitrans; assembly: GCF_963082655.1. Classification (NCBI taxonomy): domain Eukaryota; kingdom Metazoa; phylum Arthropoda; class Insecta; order Diptera; family Muscidae; genus Stomoxys; species Stomoxys calcitrans. The sequence continues at coordinate 144,960,871 of NC_081556.1, read as the reverse complement.
CAAATATGTCCGGTTTGGGGTATTGGCCCTAAAAACTATGAATATTTAGTTCACCTCTCTTTAAGAGCCAAATTGTCTTGGTGAGCAACTACGTCCTATTTGGGGGTTGTTATGGTGGTGGGAAGTCCGCTGGACATTTGACCCCTAATGTTGATATCAGATACGTGGTCTACTCCCACGTTCCTTTAATTTGAGCCCCATATTTCCATAGTCGGCATACATGACCGGCCTGGGGGGTGTTTTGGGGGATGGGCGGCCACTCAGTGAGTTGGCCTTGAAAATATTTATCGGATTCGTGTTCCATTTTAAAAACCCTATTATTTGAGCCTCTTATTGCAATAGTCAGAAAATACTTTGTATTCGGGTGGTGTTGTGGGGGTGCGGTGACCCCATAGACACTTTTCCCGAATGTTGATATCAAATTCGTGCTTTACTCCCAAAGACCTGTCATTTGAGCTCCATATTGCAATGGTCGTAAATTTGTGCCCTTTGGGGGAGGTTTTTGGGAAGAGGCGGCCCCCCAAATACTTGGTCTCATATTTGGATATCAGATTCGTATTCTACACTCAAATAACTTTTATTTAAGCCCCAAATTCCCATGGTCCGTAAATAAGTCCTGTTTGGGGGGTGTTTTGGGGAAGGGGTGGACCCCCAGAATCGTGGTCCCAAATTTGGATATCAGATTCGTATTCTACTCGCAAATACCTTTCATTTGACTCCCATATTGCCATGGTCGGTAAATATGTCCGATTTAGGGGTGTTCTGGGGGTTGGGGTGGTCCCCCTAGCACTTGGTTCGACAAATGGATATCAGATACGTTTTCTTATCCTAAATACCTTTCATTTGAGTACCATATTGTCGTGATTGGTTTAAATATATGTTTGGTAGGTTTTAGGGTGGGGCGGCCCCCCTAGATAGCCCATCCGCCATTTGGATACCAAATTTTTATTTTTATGGAACTATGTGAGAGCACACAAAATTTCGCTTAAATCGCACCACTCATCTCCGAGATCTGGCGTTTCTAAAAATTAGGGAATGGTGGAGGGTCCGGCCCCCCTTCAGATATCAAAAAATGTAGTGCCCTATTTTCACCACGGGATCATTATGCACCATCTGTGAAAATTTCAAGAAAATCGGTTCAGCCGTTTCTGAGTCTATAAGGAACACACAAACATACAAACAATTGATTTTTATACCCTCCACCATAAGATGGGGGGTATACTAATTTCGTCATTCTGTTTGTAACTACTCGAAATATTCGTCTGAGACCCCATAAAGTATATATATTCTTGATCGTCGTCACATTTTATGTCGATCTAGCCATGTCCGTCCGTCTGTCCGTCCGTCCGTCCGTCCGTCCGTCCGTCTGTCTGTCGAAAGCACGCTAACTTCCGAAGGAGTGAAGCTAGCCGCTTGAAATTTTGCACAAATACTTCTTATTAGTGTAGGTCGGTTGGTATGGTAACTGTGCCAAGTATGGTTGAAATCGGTCCATAACCTAATAGCTGTCATATAAACAGATCTGGGGATTTGACTTCTTGAGCTTCTAGAGGGTGCAATTCCTATCCGATTTGCCTGAAATTTTGCACGACGTATTTTATTTTTACTTTCAACAACTGTGTCAAATAAGGTTCAAATCGGTTCATAACCTGATATAGCTGCCATATAAACCGATCTGGCATCTTGACTTCTTGAGCCTCTAGAGGTCGCAATTATTATCCGATTTGCCTGAAATTTTGTACATACATCAACATACGTGCTTATTATGGTCTGAATCGGTCTATAGCCCGATACAGCTCCCATATAAATCGATCTCTCTATTTTACTTCGTGAGCCCCAATGGGCGCAATTCTTATACGAATTGGCTGAAATTGTTATCCGAACCGGACCATATTTTGATATCGTTTTAATAGCAGAGCAACTCTTTTCTTATATCCTGTTTTGTTTTGCCTAAGAAGAGATGCCGGGAAAAGAACTCGACAAATGCGATCCATGGTGGAGGGCATATAAGATTCGGCCCGGCCGAACTTAGCACGCTTTTTATATATAAGATAGCTACCATATAGACCGATCTCCCGATAAAGGGTCTGAAGACCATAAAAGCATTTTTAATCCTCCCAATATCCGACCCAAATATGGTACAGATCGCACTATATTTAGATATAGCTGCCATATAGACCAATCACCTGATAAGGTGTCTGAAGCCCATAAGGTTTTATTTTTTAACCGATTTCGCTGAAGTTTGAAACAGTGGTTAGTCTTACGCCTCCTAACATAGGACCCAATTTGGGTGCATAAGTTGTCCAATTTTCACCAGATTGTGGCGAAAGGGGGTTTACATATATACCCGAGGTAGTGGGTATCCAAAGTTCGGCCCGGCCGAACTTAATGCCTTTTTACTTGTTACCAAGTAACATTGTTTGTCCAGAGCGTTTCACCTCCCCTCTCAGGTTCATTATTCTTCCTGTTTTCTTTTTATTCGTATATAACCTCTCGATATGGTACGAGGTCTCACATCTTCTTTCTCCTCTCTATCATTCTAGGGCATAAAAATGGGCCAAACTGCCCTTCAAGTGAACTCACCTATGGTGGGCAACTCATTCAACCTAGCATCGTTCTTTTTTCCCAACTTTCCCATCTTTCTTTTAATTTCTCTAATTAAAGTTCGTTGTAATTTTATATTCCTTCTTTTTTTTTTTTTGCAACAATATTTCGATTTTAAGAGAATATCCCTTTTTGCATCATAATTTCACACACACACTCGTAGCAATACAACACAACAAGCAAAGGAAAAAAAAAGAACACAATCACTCTCTCTCTCTCTCTCTTTGGGGTTAAACTACTTTGTGTATGTGGCTCTGTGTGTGTATATGTGTCTGAGCCTTTATCAACAACCGGTGATATGTCACATCTTTTCACACACCAATCAATCAAATGGTATACAAATTTGTCGTTTTAAGGCGATTTTGTCATTTATACAAAATGCGTGACAAAATGAAATTCCATTTAGATGAAGAAGAGCAGAGTGCTTGGTTATATATTAGTGTGAGTGTGAGTGGTTTTTTTGCCGTTTTGCACTTCAAAGCCAAATCCTTAGTTCTCTGTGTCCTTTTTTTTTTGGTTTGAGATAGGTATCGATATTTGTCCCAAAAGATGTTCATCATACTGTCAATATTAAATGACAATTAAGAAAACATGGGATGATTTTAATTTAATTTTTTTTTGTTGAACATAAAAAAATTGAAATTTAAGCAGCCAGTTTTTTTTGGGAAATTATTGTATATTGTTTTTTTTTTTTTTCAATGTTGAATATTTTATAAAAAATTTGTAATCAAGGATAATGAGACCCTCATTGTTTATGTTTTAAGGATATAAGCGCCATATAAACATATCATACATCTTAAACCCACAAATAGCTAATTATGACCAAGTCAAGATACAAAAGGACAATCTTCCACTATTGTTCTTCCTTCATTATTGCTAGCGGCATTTGAAAATATTGCAGTCGAAGTATAAAAGCTTAACAACAGCTGCTGTTCTTAGCATTTATTCGAATTTTGGAAATTTCCGCCAAATGGCATACAAATTGGGCATTCCAGGTGTTTAAGTCTTTAAATCCGAAAATCAGTTTAAATATTTGCAGTTAAATCAGGTTATGAACATTCAAAGCCATTTGAAAGCTTCAATCTTGCATTTGGTAGACAAATGGACGGACAGTCATTAGGTTCATATTTCGAGGACTTAAAAACAGCATGTTGGAATTCAGAAGGGTGCAAAGCCCTTTGTCAATGCCAGTGTTTAGTCAGTACATCATCATATTTTGGAATTTTATCAAAAAAATTTTGTGGAAAATTTTGTTGTAAAAAAATTAAAAAACAAGTTAAAAGTCGTTAAGTTCGGCCAGGCCGAACTTTGAGTACCCACCACCTCAGGTATATATGTAAACCACCTTTCATTAAAGTCCAGTGAAAAATGCATACCTTATGATCCATAGCAGCTATGTCGAAATATGTTCCGATCTGGACCAAATACTAATAAGAACAACTCATTGTTCAGTTCTATATAACAAAATATTGGTCTTTTTAGTAGCTATATCTAAAAATAAACCGATCTGAACCATATACGACACGGATGTCGAAAACACTAACATAAGTCAATGTGTCTAATTTCAGTGAAATTTGGCTAAAAATGCGCTTTTCTTGGGGCCAAGGCTTTAAATCGAGATATATTGGGTTGCCCAAAAAGTAATTGCGGATTTTTCATATAGTCGGCGTTGACAAATTTTTTCACAGCTTGTGACTCTGTAATTGCATTCTTTCTTCCGTCAGTTATCAGCTGTAACCTTTAACTTGCTTTAGAAAAAAAGTGTAAAAAAAGTATATTTGATTAAAGTTCATTCTAAGTTTTATTAAAAATGCTTACTTTATTTTAAAAAATCCGCAATTACTTTTTGGGCAACCCAATAGGTATATATGGCAGCTATTTCCAAATCTGAGCCGATTTGGACCAAGTTGCAGACAAATGTTGAAGGGCCTAACACAACTCACTGTCCCAAATTTAGGCGACATCGGACAATAAATGCGCCATTAATGGCCCCAAAACCTTAAATCGAGAGATCGGTCTATATGGCAGCTATTTGTAAATCTGCACCCATCTGAACCAAATTAAACAAGCATTACGAAGGGACCAAGACAACTCACTGTTCCAAATTTAGGCGACATCGGACAATATATGCTCCTTTTATTGGCCCAAAACCTCAAATCGAGAGATCGGTCTATGTGACAGCTATAACCAAATCTGGACCGATCTGTGCCAAATTGCAGAAATATGTGGATGGGTTTAATTTAACTTTCTGTCCCAAATTTCGGCAACATCGGACAATAAATGAGCCTTTTATGGGCACAAAACATTAAATTGAGAGATCGGTTTATATGGCAGCTATATCCAAATCTGTACCGATCTGAGTGAAATTGAAGAAGGATGTCGAATTGCCTAACACAACTCAATGTCCCAAATTGCGGCGACATCGGACAATAAATGCTCTTTTTATGGTCCCAAAACCTAAAACCGGGAGATCGGTCTACATGGCAGCTATATCCAAATCTGAACCGATCTGTGCCATAATGCAAAAGTATGTCAAGGGGCTTAACTTAACTTACTGTCAAAAATTTCGGTGACATCGGACAATAAATGCGCCTTTTATGGGTCTAAGAACCTAAAGCGGAGGATCGGTCTATATGGCAGCTATATCCGAATCTGAACCGATCAGAGACAAATTGACGAAGGATGTCGAAGGGGCTAGGAGAACTCCCTGTCCCAAATTTCAGCAAAATCAGATAATAAATATGGCTTTTAGGGGCCTAAGACCCTAAATCGGAGGTGAATCTATATGGCAGCTTTATCCAAATCTGGACCGATCAGAGTCAAATTGACGAATGACGTCGAAGGGCCTAACACAACTCACTGTCCCAAATTTCAGCAAAATCGGATAATAAATGTGGCTTTTATGGGCTTAAGACCCTAAATCGGAGGATCGGTCTATATGGCAGCTATATCCAAATCTGAACCGATCTGAGCCAAATTGAAGAACAATATCGAAGAGCCCAACATAACTCACTGTCCCAAATTTCAGCAAAATCGGATAATAAATATGGCTTTTATGGGCCTATGAACCTAAAACGAAGGATCGGTCTATATGGCAGCTATACCCGAATCTGGACCGATCTGGGCCAAATAAACGAAGGATGTCGAGGGGCCTAACACAACACTCTGTCCCGAATTTCAGCAAAATCTGGTAATAAATGTGGTTTTATGGACCTAAGACCCTAAATCGGAGGTGGGTCTATATGACAGCAGGAAGAGAGATAGACCCATTGATAGGTATACCGATCGACTCAGAATCACTTTCTGATCCCATTTAGCTATGTCCGTCTGTCCATATTAATTTGTGTACAAAGAACAGGTCGCAATTTTCTTCGGATCGTCTCAAAATTTGGTGTAGGCATGTTCTTCGGCCTAGAGACGAAGCCTGTTGAAATTGGAAAAAATCGGTTCAGATTTGGATGTAGCTCCCCTATATATGTTCTTCCGATTTGCAGTAATACTGCAATAAAATGGTCACTTATTAACCAATTCCCTCCAAATTTGGCAGGAAGGATTTTCTCTTGACTCTCGACATTATTGGTGAATTTCATAGAAATCGGTTCAGATTCAGATATAGCTGCCATATATGTATATAGCCCGATTTTAACTTCTAAAGCCACTGCAAGCGCATTTATTGACTACTCTTGCCAAAATTGTGTACAACACTTTCAACGACAACTAACACAATATCTGAGAAGTTTTTTCGAAATCGGTTCAGATTTAGATATAGCTTCCATAAATATGTTCGTCAGATTTTGGGTAATTTGCAATAATGTTGTCATTTTTCAACCGTAGTTATCACAGTTTGAATATATTAGCTCGAAATTTGATAGGGATTGTTTAATAACCCATCTGAATACATCCGCCGAGGTCCATAAAATTTTGTTCAGAATAAGATATAATTCCCACATTGTACTATAGATTAGTTGCAGGCTATTATACAGTCGGCGTCGCCCGAATTTTGTCTTTCCTTACTGTTTTAGGGTCTTGAGCCCATAAAAGTCGCATTTACATCAAGATTTCGCTGAGATTTGAAACAGAGACTTGTATTAGACCTTCTGAACTATATATGGTCCAGATCAGACTGTACATGTAAATAGCTGCTATATAGACTGATATGGTGATTTAGGGAACCAAGTTTGATGAAATTCAGCAAAGATCTTCGGCTGGGTATTAAACAAATGGCATGCCGAATTTTATACAAATCGGTTGAAAATTGTAGTAACAAGGTAAAACTGGCATATTATATATATATGAGAGCTATTTCAAAATCTGAACCGATTTTTTGCCCAAATTCATAGCACTTGTCTTTGGTCTAAAAAGGTGATGTATGGAAAATTTCGTAATGATTGGGTAATAAATGCGATCTCCACCTTGATCACTAAAAAGCGACTGAGTGACAATGGTACAGAAAGGATACACGGACGGACGGACACGGTTAAGCCAAAGCAGGAGGAAGTTTTTAGACGAAGCGTAAATTTTATGACAGTTGCAGTAGTGGTATAGGGTACAGTTGATGTTTCAATCATAAGTTCTACATAAATATGAATCTTTCTTATGTATTTCATCTAATGACCAAGAAGTTTGATTTAGATTCGTTGTAGATTACAATTTTGTCAACCGTTTAATGTCAAATACAGTTCCAGCGTGGACTAAATTGGTGTTTATTTCCAACTCGCAAGTGGCTTAACTTGCTTGCCCATCCTCCATTTTTTCTCCATTTATTCTATTCAACATAAAATTTTGCAGAAGTCACCAAACAGTTAGGAGGCCACCGTAGCGCAGAGGTTAGCATGTCCTCCTACGACATTGAACGCCTGGATTAGAATACTGGCGGGACCATCAGAAAAAATATTCAGCGGTGGTTTTCCCCTGGCAACATTTGTTAGGTACTATGCCATGTAAAAACTTTTCTCCAAAGAGGTGTCGCACTGCGGCACGCCGTTCGGACTCGGCTATAAAGCAGTAGGCCCCTTATCATTGATCTTAAAACTTAAAACGCACTGCACTCATTGATATGTGAGAAGTTTGCCCCTGTTCCTTAGTGGAATGTTCATGGGCAAAATGTGCATTGCACCAAACAGTTAACAAGAAAATTCGAACGGTTATATATCGCCAATGTAGGACACAATTTTTAAACATTTTCTTAATGTATAACGAAAAAATCTGAACCATACGAGTATAGCACACGGATGTCAAAAAGCTTAACATGTGTCACTGTTTTAAATTTCAGCGAACTCAGATTATAAATGCGCCTTTTATGGAACAAAGACTTTATATGGAGATTTCGGTCTATTTTGTAGCTCAATATTGGGTGGCGCAAAAAGTAATTGCGGATTTTTCATATAGTCGGCGTTGGCAAATTTTTTCACAGCTTGTGACTCTGTAATTGCATTCTTTCTTCTGTCAGTTATCAGCTGTTACTTTTAGCTTGCTTTAGAAAAAAAGTGTAAAAAAAGTATATTTGATTAAAGTTCATTTTTAGTTTTATTAAAAATGCATTTACTTTCTTTTAAAAAATTCGCAATTACTTTTTGGGCAACCCAATATATCCAAATCTGAACCGATCTAGGCCAAATTGGAGAGGGATGTTGAAAGGCTTAGGACAATTCACTGTCTCAAATTTCGGTGACATCGAACAATAAATGCGCCTTTTATAGGCCCAAGGCCTTAAATCGAGAGATCAATCTATATGGCAGCTATATCCAAATCTGGACCGATCTGGGCCAAATTGCAGAAAGATGTTGAGGGGCCTAACCCAACTCACTGTCCCACATTTCGGTGACATCGAACAATAAATGCGCCTTTTATAGGCCCAAGACCTTAAATCGAGAGATCAGTCTATATGGCAGCTATATCCAAATCTGGACCAATCTGGGCCAAATTGCAGAAAGATTTTGAAGAGCCTTACACGACACACTGTCCCAAATTTCGGCTACATCGGACAATAAATGCAACTTTTATGGACCCAAGACCCTTAATCGAGATATGGCAGCTATATACAAATCTGGACCGATCGGGACCAAATTAAAAAAGGATGTCAGCGAAATCGGAAGATATTTGAGCCTTTTATGGGCCGAAGACCTTAAATCGGCAGTTCGGTCTATATGACAGCTATATTTAAATATAGTCCGATCTGAACCATATTTGGAACGGATGTCAGGAGGCCTTAAACTACTCACTGTTTCAAATTTCAGCAAAATCGGAACAAAAAATAAAGCATTTATGGGCATTAGACCCTTTATCGGCATATCGGTCTATATAGCAGCTATATCGAAATATGGTCCGATTTGACCCGTTCAAGAACTTAACCAGCGTGCATCAAAAAGTCGTATCTGTGACAAGTTCCAGCTCAATATCTCATTTTTTGAATTCTCTAGAGTGATTACAACAGACGGACGGACAGACACAGGGGCATTGTTAAATCGTCTTAGAATTTTACAACGATTCGAAATATATATACTTTGTAGGGTCGGAAATTGTTATTTCGAGGTGTTGCAAACGGAATGACTAAATGAATATAGCCCCTATCCTACAGTGGTGGGTATAATAAGCAATCCGACACTGAATGTATTCTTTAAAATAAAATGCACCTATAGAGGGCCCACTTTTCATGCGATTAGATTAACATTATGTACAAGGATTTAATTTTTATACCCTCCACCATAGGATGGGGGGTATACTAATTTCGCCATTCTGTTTGTAACTACTCGAAATATTCGTCTGTGACCCCATAAAGTATATATATTCTTCATCGTCGCGACATTTTATGTCGATCTAGCCATGTCCATCCGTCTGTCCGTCCGTCCGCCCGTCTGTCTGTCGAAAGCACGCTAACTTCCGAAGGGGTAAAGCTAGCCGCTTTAAATTTCGCACAAATACTTCTTATTAGTGTAGGTCAGTTGGTATTGTAAATGGGCCATATCGGTCCATGTTTTGATATAGCTGGCATATAAACCGATCATGGTTCTTGACTTCTTGAGCCTCTAGAGTGCGCAATTCTTATCCGATTGGAATGAAATTTTGCACGACGTGTTTTGTTATGATATCCAACAACTGTGTCAAGTATGGTTCGAATCGGTCCAAAACCTGGTATATCTGTCATATAAACCGATCTTGGGTCTTGACTTCTTGAGGCTCTAGAGGGCGCAATTCTCATCCGATTTGGCTGAAATTTTGCACGAGGTGTTTTGTTTTGACTTCCAATAACTGTGCTAAGTATGATTCAAATCGATATAGAACCTGATATAGCTGCCATATAACCGATCTGAGGTTTTGACTTCTTGAGGCTTTAGAGGGCGCAATTCTCATCCGATTTGGCTGAAATTTTGTACAACGGCTTCCCTCATGACCTTCAACATACGTGTCTAATATGGTTAGAATCGATCAATAGCTTGATACAGCTCCCATATAAACCGATCTCCCGATTTTGCTTCTTGAGCCCCTACAAGGCGCAATTCTTATCCGAATGAACTAAAATTTTACACAATGACTTCTACAATGTTCAACATTCATTTATGGTCCGAATCGGACTATAACTTGATAAAGCTCCAATAGCATAGTAGTTCTTATTCAATATTTTTTGTTTGCTTTAAAAGAGATGCCGCGCAAAGAACTCGACAAATGCGATCCATGGTGGAGGGTATATAAGATTCGATCCGGCCGAACTTAGCACGCTCTTTCTTGTTTTTTTTCGATTTTCTCCCACTGTGCGATGGGCAAATTTGAGCCCATAAAAGCCATGTTCGTCCGTTTGTTTTTCAAAAGCACACTTACTTTCGAAGGATTGTAAATGGGCCATATCGTTCAATGTTTCGATATAGCTGCCATATTAACCCATCTTGGGTCCTGACTCCTTGAGCTTTTAGAGGGCTCAATTTTTATTCGATTTGGCTGAAATTTTGCATGAGATTTATGACCTGATATAGCTGCCATATGAACCGAATACCCAATTAGACTTGATTTACCTGAAATTTTGGAGGTGATACTTTTCTATGACTTCTAACAGACATGACAAGTACGGTCCATATCGGTCAATAACTTGATAGAGTTAATCGATATTTGAAAAATTCATTCAAAATTTTGACAAATGCGATCAATGGTGGAGGATTTATAAGATTCGACCCGGCCGAGCTTAGCACTCTTTTACTTGTTTTAATTTTTTTGTTTGAGATTTCATAACGCTTGTGGGATTTTCAAGGCAAATAGCTTGTTCAGAAAGTGGTTCCTCTAGTTATCACAAATAAAAAAATAATTTTAAAAAAATTTTAAATAAAAAAATTTAAACACGGAAATAACTTTTTGTTAAAATACTTTGCTAACATTTTTTTGTTGAGTTGTTTTTAAAAAAATGTGAAAAACACCAAAAAATCTTTCACTTTTTTCTTCCTGTTTTTCAAGTCAAAAAAAGTTCAGCTCAAAAAATCACACGCAGAAAAAACTTTGAATTATTCAGCAATTCTATTTGTTTTTTTTTTTTTTTTTTGTCAAATGTTAAGCATTTGCGTTTTTGGCGTTTTTAGTTGGTCCAATATTTTATTATAAAATTTTTTTTGCCTTTATTTGCTTATTTTTGGTGAATTTTCTTAATTTTTATCTTAAATTTGACAACGAGCTTATAGTGTATCTTTTTTTGTATAATTATTTTTGAACACCAAAAATACATAAAACTGATTTAAGAAACACATACGGCATGTTTTTCCATATATTAAAGCAATTTTGGTATTTTTTTATTTCTCTAAAAAAAATTCATTTATGCTTTAGGTATTAATTTACTCACTTAATAACCATAGTTCAGTGAGATATTTTTCAAAATTTTTTATTCAAATTTATTTTTATTTAAATTTTTTTTGATTTCAAATCATTTTTTAGGCTTGTAAATTTGTTTGGTATTTTTCTTAATTTTTTAATCCATGGTTTATTGTCACCTTTTTCCACTTTTAAAAAATTTAAACTCTATAAACTTTTTGGCCCTCTTCTCTTTGTTTCTTAAACTATAATCTGGCAAAATGTATTTCCATTCATTCACTATTAAACGGATTTTTTTTTTTAATTTTTTTTATGATTTTCATATCGCTTCAAGTCTTTTTTTTCATTATTCAAGTTTTATTTTTTTTTTTTTAATTATGGTATTTTACTTTATTTTCCTCTTTAATAAAACGTTTTTCACTTTTTTCAAATATCATCACCTTTTTATAAACCTTTTGACTTTTATTACTGCTGCTTAAAACTTCACTTGTTTTGCGCTCAAAGGATTTTTTTTTTGTAATTTTTTTCAACAAAAATGGTTGCTTTTTCCTTTTTAAATTTTATTCACTTTTTCATCTGTTGTTGCGGCGATACGAGCCCTTATCAGTTCTCCGTCCAGTTGTATGGAAAAATCACACGGGGCGAGAGAATGATAAGGGTACGAATACACCGGTGTCATACGTCACAATGACACCAAAATCAAGAACTATGAAACACCAAGCATAGCCAAAGAACACCACCATCACACCACAGCATCTCAGCAGCATCATCACAGTTCTCCCACCAGAGTTGCTGCAGCAGCAGCAACAATCTCAAGAGAAGAGAGCTTTGCATGCTCCCACAAAGCATGAGTAAAAAAAAACGCACACAAAAATCCCCAAACAGTGAAAAAGCACTCAAAATAGAGAACACATGTTTTCTAGACAAAGGCAAATTCAACTTCACCACCCCCAACTCTGGGTAACAAGCGCATATAAACACACGCACACTCATGACAATGCTCTCACACACAGGCTTAGGGTGTTGCAGACAAATGATGAGTTGCTTTGTTATAATGCCAAGATAGAGAGTAAGAGAATGGGGAAAGCTTTGTAGGTTTACTGAGTGCGAGAATGCTTGCCGATGCTGCTGCTACTGATGATGATGATGATGTTGCCGATGATGGTTGGTGTGAAAATCATTCGAGTGAGAAGTGTAAATTGACACAATACATTTAATACAATTACCACCGAAACTGCCTTAGGTGGCGGGGGCGGGGGGGGCTGAGGCAGAGATGCTGGACAATTACACAATGTTATTATTTTTTATGCCATGACATGCTTGCACACACACACACATTAATTCACACAATAGCATCTCTTGCAGCCATACAATGAACTCTGCTTACATTTCCGGTTATTCATGTAAATGTTGTCAGTTGATGTACCTTTTTTTTAGAACTTCCCCCTTTTTTCCGTAGAATTGTAGTGCCATTTTTTTGTACAAATAATTATTTTTATTTAATCAACAACACTAAGGGATTAAACTGTGTGACACATGTATGTTTGACAATATACATATGTATGTATGTGTGTAAGTGTTTGTAGTGTAAATAACATTCATACCTTGTGCATGGGAGTATGCGCGCCTTTTAACCCATGCTCATCACCCTCATCCTATGCTCTCGCGTGTGCGAGTTATGCCTTCAACATCCGTTTGACGACCACCGCCACCGCTATTTCCGCTTTATGTCACACAGAGTGTGGTAAATCCAAATGTATATGTGCGAGTATAAATGCCTATGTATGTGTGTATGTCGTGACTTCATGTGACTTTATAACTGCCAATCAATCATTGGGGGTCATCTGTAAAATTCACATACGCCACTTTATGCTGCGCTAATAGAGTCATCGTCGTCACCGTCGTCGTCGTTCTCCTCCTCTCTGAGTAGACCCATCCACAGTGCAGTGAAGTAGTTGTAGTAGTAGTAGTAGTAGTGTTGATCTGTAATGGAAATTAAAATGTCATTAAAGCATTTGCGGTATTAAAAATTAAATTTTATTATGATGAAAAACATTTAACAGCTTGCAATGTGTCAGTAAATGAGAAATTAAAGTCTTTAAGAGGAAAATAAATGTTCACAAGGTTTTGTTTTAAAAGAAATGGAATTTTTCATAAAAATTTAAGTTTTAAGAAATTTTCTAGGAAAATGAAGTTTAAAATAAACTAAAATTTTCTAGAAAAAGAAACATCCAATTCGAGGTAATCTGAGAAGAAATTTTCTAGGAAAATGAAGTTTAAAATAAACTAAAATTTCCTAAAAAGAAACATCCAATTCAAAGCAATCTGAGAAGCCAATCTTTTTTGAGAAGAAATACTTTACTGTAGAAAAGAAAAGAGAAGCAAACCTTTTCTGTAGAAAAGTTTGAGAAGCATAACTTTTCTATAGAAAAGTTTGAGAAGCAAAGTTAGAAAAGTTTGAGAAGCAAACCTTTTCTATAGAAAAGTTTGAGAAGCAAACCTTTTCTATAGAAAAGTTTGAGAAGCAAACCTTTTCTATAAAAAAGTTTGAGAAGCAAACCTTTTCTATAGAAAAGTTTGAGAAGCAAACCTTTTCTATAGAAAAGTTTGAGAAGCAAACCTTTTCTATAGAAAAGTTTGAGAAGCAAAGTTAGAAAAGTTTGAGAAGCAAACCTTTTCTATAGAAAAGTTTGAGAAGCAAACCTTTTCTATAGAAAAGTTTGAGAAGCAAACCTTTTCTATAAAAAAGTTTGAGAAGCAAACCTTTTCTATAGAAAAGTTTGAGAAGCAAACCTTTTCTATAGAAAAGTTTGAGAAGCAAACCTTTTCTATAGAAAAGTTTGAGAAGCAAACCTTTTCTATAGAAAAGTTTGAGAAGCAAAGTTAGAAAAGTTTGAGAAGCAAACCTTTTCTATAGAAAAGTTTGAGAAGCAAACCTTTTCTATAGAAAAGTTTGAGAAGCAAACCTTTTCTATAAAAAAGTTTGAGAAGCAAACCTTTTCTATAGAAAAGTTTGAGAAGCAAACCTTTTCTATAGAAAAGTTTGAGAAGCAAACCTTTTCTATAGAAAAGTTTGAGAAGCAAACCTTTTCTATAGAAAAGTTTGAGAAGCAAACCTTTTCTATAGAAAAGTTTGAGAAGCAAACCTTTTCTATAGAAAAGTTTGAGAAGCAAACCTTTTCTATAGAAAAGTTTGAGAAGCAAACCTTTTCTATAGAAAAGTTTGAGAAGCAAACCTTTTCTATAGAAAAGTTTGAGGAGCAAACCTTTTTCTATAGAAAAGTTTGAGAAGCAAACCTTTTCTATAGAAAAGTTTGAGAAGCAAACCTTTTCTATAGAAAAGTTTGAGAAGCAAACCTTTTCTATAGAAAAGTTTGAGAAGCAAACCTTTTCTATAGAAAAGTTTGAGAAGCAAACCTTTTCTATAGAAAAGTTTGAGAAGCAAACCTTTTCTATAGAAAAGTTTGAGAAGCAAACCTTTTCTATAGAAAAGTTTGAGAAGCAAACCTTTTCTATAGAAAAGTTTGAGAAGCAAACCTTTTCTATAGAAAAGTTTGAGAAGCAAACCTTTTCTATAGAAAAGTTTGAGAAGCAAACCTTTTCTATAGAAAAGTTTGAGAAGCAAACCTTTTCTATAGAAAAGTTTGAGAAGCAAACCTTTTCTATAGAAAAGTTTGAGAAGCAAACCTTTTCTATAGAAAAGTTTGAGAAGCAAACCTTTTCTATGGAAAAGTTTGAGAAGCAAACCTTTTCTATAGAAAAGTTTGAGAAGCAAACCTTTTCTATAGAAAAGTTTGAGAAGCAAACCTTTTCTATAGAAAAGTTTGAGAAGCAAACCTTTTCTATAGAAAAGTTTGAGAAGCAAACCTTTTCTATAGAAAAGTTTGAGAAGCAAACCTTTTCTTTAGAAAAGTTTGAGAAGCAAACCTTTTCTATAGAAAAGTTTGAGAACCAAACCTTTTTCTATAGAAAAGTTTGAGAAGCAAACCTTTTTCTATAGAAAAGTTTGAGAAGCAAACCTTTTTCTATAGAAAAGTTTGAGAAGCAAACCTTTTCTATAGAAAAGTTTGAGAAGCAAACCTTTTCTATAGAAAAGTTTGAGAAGCAAACCTTTTCTATAGAAAAGTTTGAGAAGCAAACCTTTTCTATAGAAAAGTTTGAGAAGCAAACCTTTTCTATAGAAAAGTTTGAGAAGCAAACCTTTTCTATAGAAAAGTTTGAGAAGCAAACCTTTTCTATAGAAAAGTTTGAGAAGCAAACCTTTTCTATAGAAAAGTTTGAGAAGCAAACCTTTTCTATAGAAAAGTTTGAGAAGCAAACCTTTTCTATAGAAAAGTTTGAGAAGCAAACCTTTTCTATAGAAAAGTTTGAGAAGCAAACCTTTTCTATAGAAAAGTTTGAGAAGCAAACCTTTTCTATAGAAAAGTTTGAGAAGCAAACCTTTTTTATAGAAAAGTTTGAGAAGCAACTCTTTTCTATAGAAAAGTTTGAGAAGCAAACCTTTAATTTTTGCGCCCTCTAGAGGCTCAAGAATTCAAGATCCCAGATCGGTTTTTATGGCAGCTATATCAGGTTATGAACCGTTTTGAACCATATTTAACACAGTTATTGGAAATGATACCAAAACACTACGTACAAAATTCCAGTCAAATCGGAGGAGAATTACGCCCTCTACAGGCTCAAGAAGTCAAGATCCCATATCGGTTTATATGGCAGCTATATCAGGTTATGTACCGATTTGCATCATACTTAGCACAGTTATTGGAAGTCAAAACAAAACACCTCATGCTAAATTTCAGCCAAATCGGAAAGGAATTGCGCCCTCTATAGGCTCAAGAAGTCAAGATCCAACATCGGTTTATATGACAGCTATACCAGATAATGAACCGATTTGAACCATACTTAACACAGTTATTGGAAGTGACACACCAAAACACTATGTACAAAATTTCAGTCCAATCGGAGGAGAATTACGCCCTCTAGAGGCTCAAGAAGTCAAGACCAAAGATCGGTTTATATGGCAGCTATATCAAAAAATATACCGATTTGAGCCATACTTAACACAGTTGTTGGAAGTGACACATCAAAACACTATGTGCAAAAATTCAGTCAAATCGAAGGAGAATTACGCCCTCTAGAGGCTCAAGAAGTCAAGACCCAGATCGCTTTATATGGCAGCCATATCAAAACATAGACCGATTTGGCCCGTTTACAATCCCAACCGACCTACACTAATAAGAAGTATTTGTGCAAAACTTCAAGCGGCTACCTTTACTCCTTCGAAAGTTAGAGTGCTATCGACAGACAGACAGGCGGACGGACAGACGGGAATTTGAGACAGTGAGTTCAGTTATGCTCTTCGACGTCCTTCTTCAATTTGGGCGAGATCGGTCCAGATTTGAATATAGCTGCCATATAGACCGATCTATCAAGCCACATTTATTATCCGATTTTGCTGAAATTTGGGACTGTGGGTTGGCTTAGGCCCTTCGAAATCTTTCTTAAATTTGGCCTTGATCGGATCAGATTTGGATATAGCTGCCATATAGACCGATCCGCCGATTTAGGGTCTTAGGCCCATAAAATCCACATTTATTATCCGATTTTGCTGAAATTTGGTACAGTGAGTTGTCTTAGTCCCCTCAACATCTTTCTTCAATTTGGCCCTGATCGGATCAGATTTGAATATAACTGATACATAGACCGATCTCTCGATTTAAGGTTTTGGGCTCATAAAATGCGTATTTATTGTCCGATTTCGCCGAAATTTGGGACAGTGAGTTAAGTTAAGCCCCTTGATATACTTCTGCAATATGTCACAGATCGGTCCAGATTTGGATATAGCTGCCATATAGACCGATATCTCGATTTAGGGTCTTGGGCCCAAAAAAGCCACATTTATTATCCGATTTTGCTGAAATATGGGACAGTGAGTTGTCTTAGGCTATATCCAAATCTGTGACACATATCGGTCTAGATTTGGATATAGCTGCCATATAAACCGATCTCTCGATTTAAGATTTTGGACCCATAAAAAGGCGAATTTACCGTCCGATTTCGACGAAATTTGGGACAGTGAGTTGTCTTAGACCCTTCGACATCTTTCTTCTTTCTTCTTTGGCCACGATCAGATCAGATTTGGATATAGGTGCTTTATAGACCCTTCTCTCGATTTAAGGCTTTGGGCCCATTGAAGGCGCATTTATTATCCAATTTCACCGAAATTCGGAATAGTGAATTGCGATAGGCTCTTCAACTAATTTCTACAATTTGGCCCATGTGTGTTGTGTTAGGCCCTCCGACAGCCCTTTTTAATTTGGCACAGATCGGTTCAGATTGGGATATAGTTGCCATATAGACCGATCTCACGATTTATGGTTTTGGGCCAATAAAAGGCGCATTTATTGTCCGATTTCGCCGAAATTTGGAACAGAGAGTTATGTTAGGCCCTTCGACAGCCCAATTTCGCCCAGGTCGGTTCAGATTTGGATATAGCTGCCATATAGACTGATCTCTCGATTTAAAGTCCTGGCCCCAAACAAAGCACATTTATAATTCGATTTCACTGAAATTTGAGACAGTTACTTATGTTAGGCTTTTCGGCATTTGTGTCGTATATGGTTCAGATCGCTCTTTGTTTGGATATGGCTACCAAAAAGACGAACATTTTGTTCTCAACATTGAACAATGACTTGAACGTGTTAAAGCTCTCAATATTCGTGTCGAATTTCGTCCAAATTGGGCCATATTTTGATAAAGCTGCTATGAGGCCATAAATTATGCATTTTTCACGGGTTATGACGAAAGGTGATTTACATATATACCCGTGGTAGTGGGTATCCTATAACTTTTCCCCTATAACTTTTAACTGAAGAATCGGATTGAAAAACATGATACAGCATGAATCTGTATATAGGGTAAACATCAGTTTACAAAAGTCTTCGCAAATCACCAAATACTATACTTGTTTAATTTAACCACTGTCCTTTGGTATGAAGAAAAAAAAACTTGCAAGATTTTTTTTTACCTGGGCCACAGTAGAAATTGCAGCTGACACAAATATGTTATGCACATGCGGCCAACAAAATTAAATCCATGAATTCACATTCTTCCCATTCTGTTATCCATGGTGATGACGATTAAAGATCTCTGAAATGCAAGAAGCGCTAATAAAAAAACCGAACAAGCATTGCTCGGCATTTGCCTGACATTTTTCTGTTGGGCTGTTTTTCATTTTTTTCGTTCACAATTTGAGTGAATAAAAATTAAAATATGTCACATTCAATTGAAATGTTAATATATTCTCGGTATGATGTTTGCGCTCAATGTAAATTGTTCGTCCAGCAAGCAACAAGGAGGCAAACAGAGAGACTAACATGCCGAACGGCGGACATACAGACGGATAGTGAACATACGGTGAAACTTATACCCTGCGTTTTTTGCATTTTGATGAACAAATTCTTTTAGGTGAAATTTGTTTTCCACAAGTTGAGGACTTTTGGTAGCTGCATACACGGAGAAAAATAAAGGGGGGGAAAAACGTTGATCTACAAGTACGAGAGACTTCTTAGCCAAAAGACAAGTACCAGTTGGACTCTAAATAGCCTTGGATATACGAAAAGGAATAATATCGCTCTAGAACGACCTAAAGAGTCACCTTCATAGGATTACCAGTTCAATCCAAGTTCACCATCTTGCTTAGAAGCGAAGTATAATCCAAACATTCTTCCGACTTATGGTTCACCACGTTGTCTTGCCATTGTAAGGCTGGGGCCCCTGACATCCGTGGCATCAGATAAATGTTTTGGGCTAGACTTTATGGTCAAAAGACTTGAACCGCCAATAGCCCCAAACGAATAACCTATGAAAAGACAGAAAATCGCCCTAGGCCGACCTATGCAGTAACCTATACATGGGGTGTTACCGTTGGACAACAAATGTAAGAATTTCCGACCTTTTAAGATCAAATGACTTTTTGTGCAACCCTTTGAAATTTAGCTAAACTGATTTCCCAGCAATTCCTGACACCCGTGTAAGCAGATAAAAGTGTTTGGCAAAAAAAAAGTTTTCGGTCAAAAGACCCCAACAGTTTGACCCTTGGTACCAGGTTAAAGTCGTCGAAATGACCAAACGCCAGCATTGGAAGTTCGCTCAAAAATGAACATACCCAACAGAACAATGGACAACACCCAAAAACATTAACAGGGTATGGCGAAAAACAACAAAAGTACAAAGCAGCGCAAAAGTACTAGACAAGGCAGGTCCTTGGCAGCCATGCTCTAAGCTGTCTCAGATTATTCGGTCAAGCCAGCACCAAATATTTCTCCTGAAAAAGTGAACAACCTTGCAGCAGTTCTAATGGCTACAAAGACCAAACTCAAATCCCACATCATTCCACTAATCACCTTCTTCTAAGTCTAATGTCTACATCAGGGACGTAACCAGGATTTTATTTTGGGGGGGTCTCCTTATTATAGCTACTAAACAATAATAAGTACGTAGACGTAGTGGAATAACATTCGAATTGGGGGGGCTTTAGGGCTACCGAGCCCCACCCCACCCCCCTGGCTACGTCCCTGGTCTACATATCAAATCATTCTGTCATTACTTGTTATAGTTCTCTCACATTCATACGGATCAGTCTAGGTCAGGTCCAGGTAGGGTAAGAACGGGTAAGGTGAGGTATGTTTAGAGTAGCAGTCCATACTGTGATACCATAGTGGCTTCATACCAAATCCCCTGGGGGAAATCGACCCCGCTTTGGTAATCTGATTCCGCTGCCAGCTTGGATAACGTGACGCTCAAAGTCTAAGCAAAGTCGCATCACGAATAAATTCCTTAGGACCATTTGCGCTGTCCGTTCATTTTATTTTCCATCTATCACCAAGAGGTTTTAATAGAAACGTCTTTTGCCGCCGAACAACTTCTTCCGCAAGCTGGTAAGCAGTAAGGCTATCATCACACACTAATGGAATTCACTTTTCGCCCCATACAGAAGAGCCATGTGACTCAGGAGCAGATGTAGCGAGGATGCGTCAAATAAAACCAGCATCCATTTCTACAAAGGAAGGCACGTAAATACGCCATCATAGCCACCTTCCTACAAGAGAGGATCTTTTGATCGTTCCGTTTCGAACACATCGAAATATTGTTTTGAGACATATTCATATTCTTGATCGTCTTGACTCAGAATGAGCAGATTTAGCCATGGCCGCCTGTCTGTCTGTCGAAAGCACGCTAACTTTCGAAGGAGTAAAGCTAGACGCTTGAAATTTGACTTTCTTTTAGTGTAGGTCGGTTTGAAGAAGAAAAATGGTCGGTCGGTTTGAAGAAAAAGAATTCAGAATGGGCCATTGCGGTCCATATTTTGATATATTGTAGCTGCCATATAAGCCGATCCCGGATCTTGACTACTTGAGCCTCTAGAGGTCTCAAATCTTATACGGTTTGGCTGAAATTTAGCTTGAAGTGTTCTACTCCGACTTTTAATAACTGTGCCAAGAATCGCCTCATAACCTGATTTGCTGCCGTCCAAACCGATCACGGATCTTGAATTCTTGAGCTTCTAGAGGGCGCTTTTCTTCACCGACTTGGCTGAAATTTTGCATGAGTAATTTTGCTTTGACTGTGAATAGCTGTACCAAGAATGGTCTAAATCGGCTCTTAATCTGATATGGCTGCCATACAAACAGATCTCGGATGTTGACTTTTCGAGCCTCTAGAGGGCGCAATTCTTGAAATTTTGCTCAGGTTGTTTTGGTTTTGATATCCAATAACTGTGTGAGGTATGATTTAAATCTGTTTATAACCTGATATAGGTGCCTGAATGGAGGCCACCGTAGCGCAGTGGTTAGCATGTCTGCCTATGACGCTGAACGCTTGGGTTCGAATCCTGGCGAGACCATCACCGGTGAGGTACTATGCCATGTAAAACTTCTCTCCAAAGAGGTGTCGCACTGCGGCACGCCGTTCGGACACGGCTATAAAAAGGAGGCCCCTTATCATTGAGCTTAAACTTGAATCGGACTGAACTCTTTGATAAGTGAGAAGTTTGCCCCTGTTCTTTAGAGGAATATTCATGGGCAAAAAGTCCCATCGAAAGACCAAGTGAAGAAAGGCATTCGAAACTGGGTGTCAGAGATTGAAAAAGTGCCAAAAAAGATCGAGGCGCTTGGAAATTTATTCGACGTCGAACAAATTTTCTGTAATGGATACCTAGCTAGGTACTTGACATATTGCACAAGTAGTTCTTTGGTCGGTTGGGATTGTAAATGGGCCAAATCATGAATCTTGGCCCATTGAGCCCTTGAGAGGGAGGGAGTAGTAATTATCGAAATTTTGGCTGAAAATTTTGCCCTGGTGTTTTGTTACGATTCCCAACATCCATGCCTCGTACGAGAGAAGCCACCGTGGCAAAGAGGTTGGCATGTTCGCCTATCAAGCTGAACGCCTGGGTTCGAATCCTGGCGAGACCATCATAAATTCATCAGCTGTGGTTTTCCCCCCCTAATGCTGGCGACATTTGTGAGGTACTATGCCATGTAAAAACTTCTCCTAAAAAATGGTGTCACACTGCGGCACCTCGTTTTAGACTCTGCTATAAAAAGGAGGCCCCTTATCATTGAGCTTAAAACTTTAATCGGACTGCACTCATTGAAATGTGAGAAGTTTGCCACAGTTCCTTAATGGAATTTTCAAATGTTCCTTAATGGAATTTTAATGGGAAAATTTGCATTTGGAAGCTAAGTACGATTGAAATCTGTCCATGACTTCAACATATAGCTCCCCTATAAACCGATTTTCCAATTTCAGGTATTCCACCTCTTGCTAAAATGTTGGTCGTAATGTTTTTTATGACTTTCAGGATCCACCCAAAGTTTGATCCTAATCATAGCCTGATATAGCTCCCATTTACATTTATTTTCAGATTTAACTGCTTTAGCCTCTAGAGGGCGCAATTATTTTTACATTTCTTATGTCTCTAGAATAAAAAATTATCATCCGATTTGAATGAAATTTGAGCCAAGATGTTTGTTATGACTTTCAACACCCATACCAAGTATGATACAAATGGGTTCATAATCTGATATAGCTCTCGTGTAATAGCCATCCAACGAATTGGCCTCTAGAGGGCGTAATTTTTAAACGATTTGAGGGAAATTTCGCACTTGGTATTTTGTTATGACCTCAAACAGCAATGATAATAAGGGTAGATATCAGTCGACAACTTAAGATAGCTGCTATATAAACCGATTTTTTTATAACCTTCACCTTAGGATGGGGGTATACTAATTTCGTCATTCTGTTTGTAACACCTCGAAATATGCGTCTAAGACCCCATAAAGTAAATATAACTTTTAAAGGAGTAAAGCTAGCCGTTTGAAATTTTGCACAAATATTTCTTATTGATGTAGATCGGTTGGGATTGTAAATGGGCCAAATCGGTCCATGTTTTGATATAGCTGCCATATAAACCGATCTTGGGTCTTGACTTCTTGAGCCTCTAGAGGGCGCAATTCTCATACAATTTGACTGGAATTTTGCACATAGTGTTTTGATATCTCTTCCAACAATTGTGCGAAGTATGGTTCAAATCGGTTCATGACCTGATATAGCTGCCATATAAACCGATCTTGGGTCTTGATTTCTTCAGCCTCTAGAGGGCGCAATTCTCATCCAATTTGACTGAAATTTTGCACATAGTGTTTTGATATCACTTTCAATAACTGTGCGAAGTATGGTTCAAATCGGTTCATAACCTGATATAGCTGCCATATAAACCGATCTTGGGTCTTGACTTCTTGAGCCTCTAGAGGGCGCAATTCTCGCCCGATTTGTCTAAAATTTTGCACGACGTGTTTTGTTATGATATCCAACAACTGTGCGAAGTATGGTTCAAATCGGTACATAACCTGATATAGCTGCCATATAAACCGATCTTGGGTCTTGACTTCTTGAGCCTCTAGAGGACGCAATTATCATCCAATTTGACTGAAATTTTGAACATAGTATTTTGATATCACTTTCAAAAACTGTGCGAAGTATGGTTCAAATCGGTTCATAACCTGATATAGCTGCCATATAAACCGATCTTGGGTCTTGACTTCTTGAGCCTCTTGGGAGCGCAATTCTCATCCGATTTGGCACAAATTTTGTACAACGGCTTCTCCCATGGCCTTCAACATACATGTGCAATATGGTCTGAATCGATCTATAGCTTGACACAGCTCCCATATAACCCGCTCTACCGATTTTGCTTCTTGAGCCCCGAATCGGACTATAACTTGATATAGCTCCTCCTCCTCCTCCTCATTCGTGTATATTCATTATTCTTTGTTTGCCTAAAAAGAGATACTGCGCAAAGAACTCGACAGATGCGATCCATGGTGGAAGGTATATAAGATTCGGCCCGGCCAAACTTGGCACGCTCTTACTTGTTTTTAATTGAAAAAGTCATTCCAAGTAAATGGAGGTTATATTAGGTTGCCCAAAAAGTAATTGCGGATTTTTTAAGATTTGGCTCTGCCCAATGTAAAACGCTTTTAGTTATAACCAATTTTTTTGGTGTTATATTTCTCATCACAAAACTTAATTTTCTCTCAGTGTATAAACAGATTATTTTTTTGTATTTACCATATACAACAGCGATTCACATAGGACATTCCCATCGCTTAACTTTGGCAGGACTAGAAATTCAAAGTGACTTTTATATTTAGGAAAAGTTAAGTTTTCAGTTTTATGATTCTAAATGCCAACACAGAGCAGCAGCAGCAGCAGCAGCAGCAGCATAACATACTGTAGCTGAAGAAGAATATGCAGGTTTTAAGCATAGTTTTAAAGTATTTTTGTAATACTTTGTCGTGTTTGTTTTTTTTTTCATTTTGTTAACTTTGCATTTTTTCCATTCGTTGTCGTTTGTGATTGCGTTCGCGTTCGTTTGTCTATGATGGGATTTACATTTCATACTAAAAGTTAAAATATGTACATATATAAGGAAAAATGGTTCACCAAATTCTGTTGTTGTTGTTGTTGTTGTCGTTTCTCTGAAGCTTTGTCTTCTTGGAAACCCAGCCAAACGTTAGAATACCATCAAGCTTTTGTTTTAATTTTTTATTGTGATTTTGTTTTTTGTTTTTTTTTTTTTATTTTTATACACTTCATTTGGTTGTCATTTGAAGCTCAAAGCGTTGACATATGATCCTCTTTAATAATTTACATATTCTGTGTGTGTTGGTATTTTGTTTCTTTATAATTTTTTCCTTGCCACCACAGCCTTTGTTGTTGTTATGGACTGATCAAAATTCAAAAGCCTCTGCCTCAGCCAGTCACAAAGTCCTATGAAAAATGTGTGGTGCTTCCCTATTCGCTATTCGGGTGTTAAATAATCATCAAATGAATTATTCCATAGCATTGCACTGTGTTGTATAGATAGACTGACAGACAGACAGACCGACAGCTACAACTTAGCAACCATTCAAATGTAAATATTCGTATTCAAATGTAACGTTTTTTTTTTTTTGCTGAATTTTTTGTGGTATGAGTCCCCCCCCCCAAAAAAAAATTCTCCAACTACAACTTTTATTCATTTTATTTGCAAACGAAAAAAAAATTCTTTATGATTATCATGAATAATTTCAAATTTCAAAAATATTCATATCTTCTGTAAGATTTTGTTGGCTTGCTCTTTCATTTATTTCATTGAGGCCTTTTGTGATTTATGTGCTTTGTCAAAGTTTGCCCCAGATTTGGCCCTACATGCTCTTGTACAAAAACATGTCAAACTTAGATTGCCGAAAATTTATTAATTGAAAAACAAGTAAAAACGCGTTAAGTTCGGCCGGGCTGAATCTTATATACCCTCCACCATGGATAGCATTTGTCGAGTTCTCTTTCCGGTATCTCTTCATAGCCAAAAAAAGGATAAAAGAAAAGATTTGCCTCCCCCTATTAGAGCGATATCAAGATATGGTCCGGTTTGGACCACAATTAAATTATATGTTGGAGACCTGTGTAAAATGTCAGCCAATTCGAATGAGAATTGCGCCCTCTAGAGGCTCAAGAAGTTAAATAGAGAGATCGGTTTATAAGAGAGCTGTATCAGGCTATAGGCCGATTCAGACCATGTTAAAAACACGTATATTGATGGTCATGAGAGAATCCGTCGTACAAAATTTCAGGCAAATCGGATAATAATTGCGACCTCTAAAGGCTCAAGAAGTCAAGACCCAAGATCGGTTTATATGGTAGCTATATTAGGTTATGAACCGATTTGAACCTTATCCAGCACAGTTGTTGAAAGTCATAATAAAATACGTAATGCACAATTTCACCCAAATTGGATAGGAATAGCGCCCTCTAGAGGCTGAAGAATTCAAGACCCAAGATCGGTTTATATGGCAGCTATGTCGGGTTATGGACCCATTTGAACCATACTCGGCACAGCTGTTGAAAGTCATAACAAAATACTTCGTGCAAAATTTCATTCAAATCGAATAAGAATAGCGCCCTCTAGTGGCTCAAGAAGTCAAGACCCAAGATCGGTTTATATGGCAGCTATATCAGGTTATGGACCGATTTGAACTATATTTGGCACAGTTGTAGAAAATCATAACAAAGTACTTCGTGCAAAATTTCATTGAAATCGGATAAGAATTGCCCTCTAGAGGCTCAAGAAGTCAAGACCCAAGATCGGTTTATATGGCAGCTGTATTAGGTTATGGACCGATTTGAACCATACTTGGCACAGTCGTTGAAAATCATAACAAAATACTTCGTGCAAAATTTCATTCAAATCGAATAAGAATAGCGCCCTCTAGTGGATCAAGAAGTCAAGACCCAAGATCGGTTTATATGACAGCTATATCAGGTTATGAACCGATCTGAACCATAGTTGGCACAGTTGTTGGATATCATAATAAAACACGTCGTGCAAAATTTCATTCTAATCGGATAAGAATTGCGTCCTCTAGAGGCTCAAGAAGTCAAGACCCAAGATCGGTTTATATGACAGCTATATCAGGTTATGAATCGATCTGAACCATAGTTGGCACAGTTGTTGGATATCATAATAAAACACGTCGTGCAAAATTTCATACCAATCGGATAATAATTGCGCCCTCTAGAGGCTGAAGAATCAAGACCCAAGATCGGTTTATAGGGCAGCTATATCAGGTTATCGACCGATTTGATCCACACTTGGCACAGCTATTGGATATCATAACAAAATACTTCATGCAAAATTTCAGCCAAATCGGATAAGAATTGCGCCCTCTAGAGGCTCAAGAAATCAAGACCCAAGATCGGATTATATGGCAGCTATATCAGGTTATTGACCGATTTGAACCATACTTAGCACAGTTGTTGGATATCACGTCGTGCAAAATTTCATATCAATCGGTTAAGAATTGCCCCCTCTAGAGGCTGAAGAAGTCAAGACCCAAGATCGGTTTATAGGGAAGCTATATCAAAACATGGACCGATATGGCCCATTTGGTGTTACAAACAGAATGACCAAATTAGTACACCCCCATCCTATGGTGGAGCGTATAAAACTTTCAGCCAACTCGAATAAGAAATGCCTCCTCTAGAGGTTTAAAAAGTCTAATCGGGATTTTATACTGGGTTTACATGGGAGCTATATCAGCTTATGAACCGATTTAGACCATACTTGCACAGTTGTTGCTAGACAAAACAAAACACTTTACCCTAAATTTCAGCCAATTTGGATGAGAATTGAGATGAGAATCTAGAGGTCAAGATATAAGATCGGTTTATAGGGCAGCTATATCAAAACATGGACCGATATAGCCCATTTACAATCCTAACTAATTTCAAGTGCCTAGCGTTATTTCATCGAAGCTTAGCGTGATTTCGACAGTCGGACGGACGGATGGGCATTGCTAAATCAATTTAGAATGTCAAGACGATCAAGAATATATTGGGTTGCCCAAAAAGTAATTGCGGATTTTGTAAAAGAAAGTAAATTCATTTTTAATAAAACTTAGAATGAGCTTTAATCAAATATACTTTTTTTACACTTTTTTTTAAAGCCATCTAAAAGTAACAGCTGATAACTGACAGAAGAAAGAATGCAATTACAGAGTCACAAGCTGTGAAAAAATTTGTCAACGCCGACTATATGAAAAATCCGCAATTACTTTTTGGGCAACCCAATATATGTATACTCGGTCGGATCTCAGATCAATGTGTTACAATGATGTATTGCAATCGAAATGACGAGTATACCTTCATCCTATGGTGGAGGGTATAAAACATAAAATAAAGTTTAAAGTGAGTGTAATGTATTCCGAAAAAGTCATGCCTTCTGTTGTGGACATCGGTCCGGCATGGGATAGTGTATTATAAGTCCGGCACGGGATAGCTGTGAGCACCAACCAGGCTGGAACATTGAGGTCCAGTCTGTGTGGTGTTCATAGCTATCACGAGAAGCTTAGCTGCCAGCTAACGGGTGCGATCACATGTTGCGGATAGTGGAATGCTTCATACGGAGTAGCTGCAACAGCAGTCGGGGACAATCAGCAGTATCTAGCGGAGTGTCTCAGTGAAAGGCCGGGCGGCACCGGTTCTTGCACAAATACTGAGTGCCTATGATGCTCGATGTCATAAGGCGAGTTATTGAGGCCTTTATATAAACAATGCAAATTTTCAAATTTTGCCCATGAACATGAACAGGGTCAAACTTCTCACATATCAATGAGTGCAGTCTGATTCAAATTTAAGCTCAATGATAAAGGGCCTCCTTTTTACAGCCTAGTCCGAAAGGCGTGCCACAATGCGACACCTCTATGGAGAGAAGTTTTTACATGGCGTAGTACCTCACGAATGTTGCCAGCATTGGGAGGGGCAAATTGCCGCTGAACATTTTTTTGATGGTCTCGTCAGGATTTAAACCCAGGCATCCAGAGTCATAGGCGGACATGTTAACCTCTGCGCTACGTTGGCCTCCGTCTTTAATATGGGGTAGACGGAGGCCAACGTAGCGCAGAGGTTAGTATGTTCTTCTATGACGCTGGATGCCTGGGTTCAAATCCTGGCGAGACCATCAGAAAAAATTTTCAGTGGTAATTTGCCCCTCCCAATGCTGGCAACATTCGTGAGGACGTTTTTAAATAGTTTCTCGTCCTTAATATTACTATTAACCAAATGCCATACCTTTCGCGTTTTTTGCGTTGCAAACTAAAACTTTTCAGTTGTGTGATTGCTAAATGAAAATATTCACCACTTTGTGGCAAGGTATACCTATGTCTCTATCGCTTCTATTCATTCCTATCAGCTAAAAACGGTTGGCTCAAACAGTTTTGTTGGTTATTACCATTATTATTATTTTGGTTATTATTTTTATCTAAACAACAACATTTGAATTGATGCCAAAAGTTGCCATCGCCATTCATTTCACAAATGTGTATTGTTTTCCAAATGCATACCAATCATCTAACCATTGAATTGTTATGGCTTAAAAGCCATCTAACCTAAATTTTCTAAAGAATATTGGAAAGGAAATGAAAATTTTACTTTGATGTGAAATGATTATAAATGGATGGGTTTATTACGAACTAGGGCATTTGGTGGTAAATAGCAAGGGGAAGGAAAATAAGTGACGATTTTGGTACAATTCTAATGGCAGGAAGAGAATCTTTTCTAAGTCTATGGAAAATTTTTCATTGACATTTTGTAATGATTGTGATTTTTCTATAAAGTTGGGATTTTTCTTGTGAGAAGTGATTTTCCTTAGGCTCACGAATACGCAACTAGTCCATATAGTCCCGATTGCGATGAATATCCACTAAAGGAAGGACACCGTATCGCAGAGGTTAGCGTGTGCACCTGCGGTGGTTATTCCCTTCTAATGCTGCACTGTGGTCGCTGCCATTGGCCAAATTTCAAAAAATTAAAGTCCAATATTTAATGTTAAGTTGCTGTATAGGTTATTCAAAATTTGTGTTTTTTTGTATGTTTTGTAATGTTATCTCACCATTATAATTGAGTTTCAAGAAGTTGTTTTTGATATGTTCCCTCTGGAATTCCCCTTTGATATTTCACACCTATGTCAATGGAGGTCTTAAGATGCTAGATGCAAAACATTAGCTGGAAGTCTCTGCAACTTTTGAAGTTATAATCAAAATACTAGAGAAACCTCCAGGTTTGTTGTCAGTTTTCTATTTAAACCATACACCAACACTGTGGTACAGGGTATTATAAGTTTGAGCATTTGTTTGCAACGCTAAGAAGGAGACGAGGTAGACCAATTGATAAGTGTAACGATCGGCTTAGAATCAGTTCCTGATATGATTTAGCTATGTCCGTATGTCCGTCGTTCCGTCTGTCCATGTATTCTTGTAATCAAGGTAGAGTTTCCATTTGTTGTCCGACTGTCACAAAATTATGCACAAGTATTTTTTTTGTTCCAAGGATGAACGCTATTGATTTTGAAAAAATTCGGTCCAGAATTAGATAAAGCTCCCGTATATATCTTTAAACCGATATGGACTTTGAAGGCTGTAGAAGCCAATATTTTGTTCCGATCTTTACAAAATTTTACATGAGATGTTTTTTTTTTTGACGTCTCAATGTGTGTGCAGAATTTCATAAAAATTGGTTCAGATTTAGATATAGCTCCCATATATATCTTCCATCCGATATGGCCTTTGAAGGCTATAGAAGCCACAATTTTGGTCCGATCTTTACAAAATTTTGCATGAAATGTTTTTTTTGAAGTCTCAATATGTGTGCAGAAGTTCATAAAAATCGGTTCAGATTTAAATATAGCTCCCATATATATCTTCCATCCGATATGGCCTTTGAAGGCTATAGACACCACAATTTTGGTCCGATCTATATAAATTCAGCATGAGATGTTTTTTTTTTGACGTTACAATATGTGAGCAAAATTTAATAAACATCGGTTCAGATTTAGATATAGCTTCCATATATACATTCTACCCGATATGGCCTTTTAAGCCTTAAAACCACAATTTTAGTACCATTTTTACAAAATTTTGCATGAGGTTTTTTATTTGACGCTGCAATATGTGAGCAAAATTTCTAAAAAATGGGTCCAGATTTAGATATAGCTCCCATATATATCTTTCATCCGATATGGCCTATCAAGGCCCTAGAAGCCACAATTTGTGTCCCATCTTTGCAAAATTTTGCATATGATGTTTTATTTTCAAAGTCGGTCCAGATTTAGATATAGCACCGACAATATATCTGTCATCCGATATGGCCCTTTAAGTCTATAGTAGCCACAATATAGGTCCTATCGTAAGAAAACTTACATTTTTAAAAAAAACTTACAATTTTGCACAAATAGCTATAGGCTGCTGCAAGTAGCTGCCATATAAACCGATCTTGGGTCTTGACTTCTAGAGCTTCTAGAGGGCGCAATTCTTATCCGATTTGACTGAAATTTGGAACTCATCAATTTGGTGTAACATCCAACAACTGTGCTAAGTATGGTCTAAAACAGTACATAACCTGATATAGCAGCCATATAAACCGATTTTGGGTCTTGACTTCTTGAGCTTCTAGAGGGCGCAATTCTTATCCGATTTGGCAGAAATTTGGGACTCATCAATTTGGTGTAACATCCAACAACTGTGCTAAGTATGGTCTAAATCAGTCCATAACCTGATATAGCTGCCATATAAACCTATTTTGGGTCTGGACTTCTAGAGCTTCTAGAGGGCGCAATTCTTATCCGATTTGGCCCATTTTTGCATTTTGCACATATCGTTTTGGTATGACATCCAACAACTGTGTGAAGTATGGTCTAAATTATTCTTTATCCTGACATAGCCGCGATATAAACCTATCACCCGATTAGACTTCTTGAGCCTCTAGAGGGCGCAATTCTTATCCGATTAGACTTCTTTAACCTCTAGAGGGCGCTATTCTTATATAATTTGGCTAAAATTGTGCACGAAGTGTCTTGTTATGACTTCCAACAACTGTGCCAAGTACAGTCTAAATCGGTCTATAACCTCATATAGCTCCCATATAAACCGATCTCCCGATTTAACTTCTTGAGCCTTTACAAGCCGCCCTCTTTGTCCGATTTGGGTGAAATTTTGCACTTGGTGTTCTGTTATGACTTTCAACAACTGTGCCAAGTTCGGTCCAAATCGGTATATAACCTGACATAGCTGCCATATAATCCAAACTCCCAATTTGACTTTCTGGGCCTCTTGAAGGCGCAATTATCACTCTATTTGCCTGAAAATTTTGGAGGTGATATTTTTATATGACTTGTACAGCATGACAAATACAGTTCATATCGGTCAATAACTTGATATGGCTTATATTTATTTGAAAAAGTCATTCAAAGAACTTGACAAATGCGATCCATGGTGGAGGGTATATAAGATTCGTACCGGCTGGACTTAGCACGCTTTTTCTTGTTTAAGTTACTTTAATATTTCATTACCTTATTAAACTTTAATATTTTTTTTTTTGTAACTTGTCTCACTTTGCCTTTTAGCTACCCCCCTTTTTAAAACTATTGTGGTCTTAGTCTGTCTGTCTGTCTGCAAACACAGATGATGGGTTTTTAAAACAAATAAAATATTAAATGTGGGGTAAAGTAGGATTCTCCTATCAGTCCAAAAGCTTTGTAGGCTTCCATATATATGTAAGTACACATGTGTTGACTGTGTGTGTGGTTTTTGTGAGTATGCATCGATATATGCCATATATGCATGTGTTAGTTATCTGTATGCAAATTATGGCAGTCAGATTGTGTGCTAGGCGGGCTGTTGGCTTATGTTTTTTTTTTTCTACTCAATATTTGTTGTTTTTGTTTGTAAAACGTCATATAAGTAATTGAAAAAAATATGATATAGTTTAAACAATTCTTGGCGGTTTTTTTTTCGACTGTTTTGTGCATCGATGATTCTCTGAGGTAGCAAAACAAAAAAAAAAAACACACCATCAGAGATTGCAATGGATATGCAGTGTTGTGGCGTTAGGGGATTTCAAATCACAATGATCATGAAAGGCATGAGTACAGGGAAGCCGAAAGGGCAATGATAACTTTAGAGTTAAGAGAGTGATAGAGAAAAAAGACGGCAGCCTATAATGTGTGCTGATGCTGATGCTGCTGTTGCCAGTACTGATGATGATGTGGGTTCGTGGTTCTTTGGCTTATTTGTTTGGTCCATGGTGGCGTTGTTATAGCTGATGATTGCAGTTTTCTGTGTACTAAACTGTGGGCCTGAAAAATTACAACAAAAAAAAACTTTTGTGCCCACACAAACACACACAGAGAAAATTTAGCGGGAAAAAAAACACAAAGTGGGAATTCAATGATTGTGCATATCGAGGTTTTCATTTTGTGGTTACCATTATGGGACCAATTACACTATCAAAACAAAGGCAACAAAGCCAACCAGCCCGCCGCCATTCTGTCAGCCAGCCAACCAGCCAGCCAGCCATCCAGTCAGTCACTCATTCAGCCATGCAGCCACACAGCCATGATGAGATAATGCTGCCGCCATGGCCCCGTTCACATTAAAACCATCAGCAACAGAGAAAAAAGTCTAAAATATTTTAATAGTCCAGATCCCAGAGTAGTTATAGTAATAGTTGCTGCAAAACCATATCATGTTGGAAAACAATAACAACAACAACAACAAATATATGAAATCAACCAAGAGAAAAAATTTATAAAATGCAAAATCTCTCAACGAAAGACCCAGCAGCAGCAGCAACAGTCACCACAAAATGATAAATATTTAAATATATGTTTAAAGAAAAATATCATCGATATATGTAAGCAAAGACCAAGACCAACAATGTAGGAAAATTGTGGTAGTCAAAATTTAACGAAAAAAATTTCAGGCTATAAATATATAAACAAGTAAAAAAGTGCTAAGTTCGGCCGGGCCGAATCTTGGGAACCCACCACAGTGGTTGAAAATGATAACAGGACACAACATGAAAAATTTCAGCCAAATCGGACAAAAATTGAGGCTAGTAAGAGCTCAAGAAGTCAAATCGGGAGATCGGTTTATATGGCAGCTATAGCAGGTTATTGACTGATTTGGACCGTACTTGGCACAGTAGTTGGAAGTCATAACAGAACAACACATGCAAAATTTCAGCCGAATCGGACAAAAATTACGGCTTGTAAGGGCTCAAGAAGTCAAATCGAGAGATCGGTTTATATGGGAGCTATATCAGGTTATAGACCGATTTAGACCGAACTTGGCACAATCGTTGACAGTCATAACAGAACACCACATGCAAAATTTCAGCCAAATCGGACAAAAATTGCGGCTTGTAAGGGCTCAAGAAGTCATATCGGGAGATCGGTTTATATGGGAGCTATATCAGGTTATAGACCGATTTAGACCGAACTTAACACAATCGTTTAAAGTCATAACAGAACATTACATGCAAAGTTTTAGCCAAATCGGACAAAAATTGCGGCTTGTAAGGGCTCAAGAAGTCAAATCGGGAGATCGGTTTATATGGGAGCTATAACAGGTTATACACCGATTTGGACCGTACTTGGCACAGTTGTTGAAAGTCATAACAGAACACCACATGCAAAATTTTAGCCGAATCAGACAAAAATTGCGGCTTGTAAGAACTTAAGAAGTCATATCTGGAGATCGGTTTATATGGGAGCTATATCAGGTTGTAGACCGATTTGGACCAAACTTGGCACAATCGTTGACAGTCATAACAGAACACCACATACAAAATTTCAGCCGAATCAAACAAAAATTGCGGCTTCTAAGAGCTCAAGAAGTCAAATCGGGAGATCGGTTTATATGGGAGCTATAACAGGTTATACACCGATTTGGATCGTACTTGGTACAGTTGTTGAAAGTTATAACAGAACACCACACGCGAATTTTCAGCCGAATCGGACAAAAATTGCGGCTTGTAAGGGCTCAAGAAGTCAAATCGGGAGATCGGTTTATATGGGAGCTATATCAGGTTATAGACCGATTTAGACCGAACTTAACACAATCGTTGAAAGTCATAACAGAACACTACGTGCAAAATTTCAGACAAATCGGACAAAAATTGCGGCTTGTAAGGGCCCAAGAAGTCAAATCGGGAGATCGGTTTATATGGGAGCTATAGCAGGTTATAGACCGATTTGGACCGTACTTGGCACAGTAGTTGGAAGTTATAACAGAACACTACATGCGAAATTTCAGTCAAATCGGATAAAAATTGCGTCTTCCAGGAGCTCAAGAAGTCAAATCGGGAGATCGGTTTATATGGGAGCTATATCAGGTTATACACCGATTCGGACCGTACTTGGCACAGCTGGCGGAAGTCATAACAGAACATCACATGCAAAATTTCAGCCATATCGGACAACAATTGCGGCTTGTTAGGGCTCAAGAAGTCAAATCGGGAGATCGGATCATATGGGACCTATATCAGGTTATAGACCGATTTCAACCGTACTTGGCACAGTAGTTGGAAGTCATAACAGAACACCACATGCAAAATTTCAGCCTAATCGGATAACAATTGCGGCTACTAGTGGCTAATTATGTCAAATCGGGTGATCGGTTTATATGGGAGCTATAGCAGGTTATAGACCGATTTGAAACGTACTTGGCACAGTAGTTGGAAGTCATAACAGAACACCACACGAAAAATGTCAGCCGAATCGGACAAAAATTGCGGCTTGTGAGGGCTTAAGAAGTCAAATCGGGAGATCGGTTTAAATGGGAGCTATATCAGGTTATAGAGCGATTTAGACCGAACTTAATACAATCGTTAAAAGTCATAACAGAAGATTATGTGCAAAATTTCAGCCAAATCGGACAAAAATTGCGGCTTGTAAGGGCTCAAGAAGTCAAATCGAGAGATCGGTTTATATAAGAGCTATAGCAGGATATAGACAGTTTTAGACCGTACTTGGCACAGTTGTTGGAAGTCATAACAGAACACCACACGCGAAATTTCAGCCAAATCGGACAAAAATTGCGGCTTGTAAGGGCTCAAGAAGTCAAATCAGGAGATCGGTTTATATGGGAGCTATATCAGGTTATAGACCGATTCGGACCGTACTTGGCACAGTTGTTGGAAGTCATAACAGAACATTACATACAAAATTTCATCCAAATCGGACAAAAATTGCGGCTTGTAAGGGCTCAAGAAGTCAAATCGGAAGATCGGTTTATATGGGAGCTATATCAGGTTATAGACCGATTTGGACCGTACGTAGCACAGTAGTTGGAAGTCATAACAGAACAACACATGCAAAATTTCAGCCAAATCGGACAAAAATTTCGGCTTCCAGGGGCTCAAGAAGTCAAATCGGGAGATCGGTTTATATGGGAGCTATATCAGGTTATAGACCGATTTAGACCGAACTTGGCACAGTAGTTGGAAGTCATAACAGAACACCACATACAAAATTTCAGCTCAATTGGACAAAAATTGCGGCTTTTAAGAATTCAAGAAGTCAAATCGGGAGATCGGATCATATGGGAGCTATAGCAGGTTATAAACCGATTTCTACCGTACTTGGCACAGTAGTTGGAAGTGGTAACGGAACACTAAATGCAAATTTTCGGCCTAATCGGACAACAATTGCGGCTTCCAGGGGCTCAAGATGTAAAATCGGGAGATCGGTTTATATGGGAGCTATAGCAGGTTATAGACCGATATGGACCGTACTTGGCACAGTAGTTGGAAGTCATAACAAAACACCACATGCAAAATTTCAGCCATATCGGACAAAAATTGCGTCTTCCAGGGGCCCAAGAAGTCAAATCGAGAGATCGGTTTATATGGGACCTATATCAGGTTATAGAGCGATTTAGACCGTACTTGACACAGTAGTTGGAAGTCATAATAGAACATCACATGCAAAATTTCAGCCAAATCGGGCAAAAATTGCGGCTCGTAAGAACTCAAGAAGTCATATCGGGAGATCGGTTTATATGAGAGCTATATCAGGTTATAAACCGATTTCAACCGTACTTGACATGGCTATAAGACGCCAAAGCAGAACATCACATGCAAAATTTCAGCCCAATCGGATAACAATTGCGGCTACTAGTGGCTAATTATGTCAAATCGGGTGATCGGTTTATATGGGAGCTATACCCAAATCTGAACCGATAAGGTCCATTTGGAATCCCCAATGATTTACATCAATAAGATGTAAAAATGCAAAGTTTGCCCATGAACATTCCACTAAGGAACAGGGGCAAACTTCTCACCTATCAATGAGTGCAGTCCGATTCAAGTTTAAGCTCAATGATAAGGGGCCTCCTTTTTATAGCCGAGTTCGAACGGCGAGCCGCAGTGCGATACCTCTTCGGAGAGAAGTTTTACATGGCATATTACCTCATAAATGTTGCCAGCATTAGAGGGGAAAACCACCGCTGAGAATTTTTTGTGATGGTTTCGCCAGGATTCGAACCCAAACGTTCAGCATCATAGGCGGACATGCTAGCCTCTGCGCTACGGTGGCCAGCATTAGGAGGGTAAAACCACCGCTGAAAATTTTTTCTGATAGTCTCACCAGGATTCGAACCCAAGCGTTGAGCGTCATAGGTGGACATAATAACCTCTGCGCTACGGTGGCAGTGGTCGGATAACCTTCTCGATATAACCAGTTCTAGATCTTTGGAGTACACCCCAAAGCCCACCTGATCGTTTAGTTTGGAACCATCCGTATAGAATCTCTATGTAATTTCTATTACCAGGGAAACGTAGTTCCAATTGGTTCTATCAGGAATAGTGGTACAGTAATTTTTATCAAAAAGCGGCTCAGGTAGGGTGTAATTCACACTGCCTGGAACATTGGACATTGCATCGAAGACAACACAGTGTCGGTGGCCGCCACATGGCCAATGGGAAAACTCCCTTAACTTCACGGCAGAGGTCGCTGCAATTTGTCTAGCCACAATGTCCAGAGGCCTTAAATGTAGCACTAAATTCAGTGCATCAGATGGTGTCGTCCTCAGTGCGGCTGTGCTGCACAAACAAGCCATTCTTTGGATCCGGTTAAGTATTGAGCAGTAGGTGGACTTTTGAAGCGCCGTCCACCAGACCACAACACCATATAGCATTATAGGTCTGACAACTTCAGTATATATTCAAAGCATGTCGCGCGGTCTAAATCCGCAATTTTTGCCAATGGGTCCCGTGCAGGTGTATAGGGCAAGAGTTGCCTTTCTTGCCCTTCCAAAATTCAGTGCATCAGATGGTGTCGTCCTCAGTGCGGATGTGTTGCACATACAAGCCATCCTTTGCATCAGTTTGAGTATTGAAAACAGTAGGTGGACTTTTGAAGCACCGTCCACCAGACCACAATACCATATAGCATTATAGGTCTGACAACTGCAGTATATACCCAATGCATGACGCGCGGTTTAAATCCGCAATTTTTGCCAATGGGTCTCTTGCAGGGCAAGAGTTGCCTTTCTTGCCCTTCCAAAATTCAGTGCATCGGATGGTGTCGTTCTCAGTGCGGCTGTGCTGCACAAACAAGCCATCCTTTGGATCCGGTTAAGTATTGAGCAGTAGGTGGACTTTTGAAGCGCCGTCCACCAGACCAAAACACCATATAGCATTATAGGTCTGACAACTGCAGTATATACCCAATGCATGACGCGCGGTTTAAATCCGCAATTTTTGCCAATGGGTCTCTTGCAGGGCAAGAGTTGCCTTTCTTGCCCTTCCAAAATTCAGTGCATCAGAAGGTGTCGTCTTCAGTGCGGATGTGCTGCACAAATAAGCCACCCTATGGATCAGTTTAAGTATTGAAAACAATAGGTGGACTTTTGAAGCACCGTCCACCAGACCACAACACCATATAGCATTACAGGATTGATAACTTCAGTATATTCTTATTCGCAGATGGTGCGGATAAAAATTTCCATAGAGCCTGCTAAATGCCTTTCATATCGAAGCACACATAAAATTTGGTAAAATTTTGACTTATTTTTCTTTCAGTGTACACATGTCTATTGTAGGTTAGCTCCGTTATCACTTTCGTTATTGTCTAATCTTAATAGTTTATGATGCCAGAGCCAATTCCCCACCCTGCAGTGAGTTAAAACACTATAAATGGTCCAAAGAATTTGGGTAGAGAGATGTGGGAGAAGCATAAAGTTCGATTGCCAGCTAGTACTGATCCCTTTTGTTTAGTTTCTACTACTAAACCCCTAGCGGGGCTATTGTCGAGGGTAGTGTAGGCAGTGTGTACTCACACCAGTTCACCGGTGTGTCGGCTATGAACAACACTTCCGCCGGAAGGAATTTATGTGTGGCAGCATCAAAGGTTTATGGCTTTTACACTGTTGATGCCAGCCACCACCGCACCGGCAAAGAACTATGGCCATAGTTTTTCTGTATGTGTTTGTGTGTGTTTTATTTCGTCCTGTTGATATTATTTGAGTTGTTTGTAGTCCTTTGTTTTGTTGTTGTTTTTGTTTTTGTTCTTCACTCATACACATTTCATAGAACATGCAAAACCAAAAAGGTTTAAAAAAAAGGTAACCCATTCACAGTGGTTTTACACTTTCATGTACCAACTTCCTCTTCTCTACCACTCCTTGACTCAGCCAGCACTTGACTACTGGAAGTATTTTATGTGCCTTGCATCCTATGGTTGTGATCTGGAATGTTTTCGTTGCTACCTTTTGCGAATATTTTTTTAAGATTAAAACCATATGTCCGGTGTATAAAAATTTATAACTATGCCAGTACGTGAATGGACAATGTGACACCCTTGGAAACCACAACACCTATCGAGCGAGCGACCCACTTGTACTACATTTCTGGACACCTCACATTTTTGATTACCCACATCACCAATGTACCACCACCACTAAGCCACTGAATATGAGAATGGAAATGGCAATGAGTTGTTGCATGATAGTGCTATGAAATAAAGCTCCATGGTTTATGGCGTATTTTTCTTTCGTTTTATTTTTTTTACGCTTTTTGTTTTGGGGGCGAGGGGGGCAAGACAAGGAATGATATGAATATTGAAATAATTTTTGAACAAAAGTAGGGCAGGCTTTTCAATTTGTTATTCCCAACAAAAGGCTTACCCGAGAGGAGTACTAGCAATAATGCAGGCATGGAATCTGCTAGGAAAAAAATAAGGTAAGCATAGTGAAAACCCAAATAATGTTCAGTGAGTTTGCATTAAAATGGGAACATCAATTCATGAAATTCATGGAATTATACAAAATTAATTATATCATACAAGGAATCCAACTTTGATTATGATACCAGTTGGTACAAGGAAAAATTTTCGTATGGCATAAGTTTGGTATATATTGGGTTGCCCAAAAAGTAATTGCGGATTTTTCATATAGTCGGCGTTGACAAATTTTTTCACAGCTTGTGACTCTGTAATTGCATTCTTTCTTCTGTCAGTTATCAGCTGTGGCTTTTAGCTTGCTTTAGAAAAAAAGTGTAAAAAAGTAAGTTTTATTAAAAATGCATTTACTTTCTTTTAAAAAATCCGCAATTTCTTTTTGGGCAACCCAATAGTAAGAGGTTATAGAATATGGATTTAAAAAAAAAGCTTATTATGAAACACTAGCCGAACCGGACACGCTCCGCTGCGCCTTCTTTAACTCCCTATTATCTTTTTAGGGTGGGGACGCTTCGCACTGAATGCGGGCGAAAATGTCGAGAAAATCGGTTCTGCCGTTTTTCAGTCTATGCGGAACAAAAAAACCGAATTCCATATATCCGTGATTGGCTAATATGGCCATTTTGGGCTTTTTTGAGAAGGCGGGGTGACCCCCTATACTTTGACATGAATTTGTATGCCAGATTCGTTATCTACTCTCCAATACCTTTCGTTTGATACCTATATTGTCTCGATCGGTCCACTTTTGATTTTAGGGTTGTGTTTTTGGCATAAGAGGGAGGGTCCGTCCCCCGTCTGATACCGAAAAATTATATAGCCCATGCTTCCTTTCAGACCAATCAAATTTCGAGAAATCGGTTCTGCCGTTTTTCAGTCTATGCGGAACAAAAAAACCAAGTTCCATATATCCGTGATTGGCTAATATGCCCATTTTGGGCTTTATTTGAGGAGGTGGGGTGACCCCCTATACTTTGACATGAATTTGTATGCCAGATTCGTTATCTAATCTCCAACACCTTTCCTTTGATACCTATATTGTCTCGATCGGTCCACTTTTGATTTTAGGGTTGTGTTTTTTGGGGTAATGGGGGAGGGTCCGCCCCCCTTCCGTTATCAATAAATTATAAAGCCAATTCCAACTTTGTGACCATATTCGTAATCTACTCCCGCATACCTTCCATTTGAGTCCCATATTGTCATGATCGTCAAATAAAACTATTTTAAGGGGTTTTGGGGCTTGGGCGGCCCCCCTGGTACTTGGACCCAACTTTTATTATGAAATTCGTGCTCTACTGCCAGATTCGTTAACTACTCCCGCATACTTTTCATTTGATACCCATATTGATCTGAACGGTCCACTTTTGATTTTGGGTGGTGTTTTTGGGGTAACGGGGGAGGGTCCACCCCCTTCCGCTATCAATAAATTACAAAGCCTATTCCAACTTCGTGACCATATTCGTAATCTACTCCCGAAAACCTTTCATTTGAATCCCATATTGTCCCGATCGGTCTACCTTTATTTTTGGGTAGTACTTTTGGGGTAAGGGGGAAGGTCCGCCCCCTCACGATATCAAAAAATTATAGCCTATGTTTCCTTTCAGACCAACCTACACAATTTGTGGAAATTTCAAGGTAATCGGTTCAGGTGTTTTTGAACCGATTACCTTGACAAATTGAATTTTATGTATAAGAAGGGGGGCGGACCCTCCCCCTTACCCCAAAAGTACTACCAAAAATAAAAGTGGACCGATTGGGACAATATGAGACTCAAATGAAAGGTATTCACAAGTAGATTACGAATTTCATATTAACAAGTAAAAGCGTTGTAAGTTGGGCCGGGCCGAATCTTATATACCCTCCACCATTAATCGCATTTGTCGAGTTCTTTCCCGGTATCTCTTTTTAGACAAACAAAGGATAAAAGAAAAGAATTGCTATGCTAATTAAATAGAGTGTTGGAGACCATAGTAGAAGTCTATGTGTAAAATTTCAGCGAAATCGAATAAGAATTGGGTCTTTTAGGGGATAAAAAGTAAAATGGGGAGATCGGCTTATAGGGGAGCTGTATCAGGCTGTAGACCGATTCAGACCATATTTGACACTTATGTTGGAGATCATGGGAGAAGCAGTTGTACAAACTGTTAGCCAAATCGGATAATAATTAGGCCCTCTAGAGGCTTAAGAAGTCAAGATCCCAGATCGGTTTATATGGCAGCTATATCAGGTTATGGACCGATTAGAACCATATTTGGCACAGTTGTTGGAAGTCATAACAAAACTTCTCATGCAAAATTTCAGCCAAATCGGTTAGGAATTGCGCCCTCTAATGGGTCAAGAAGTCAAGATCCCAGATCGGTTTATATGGCAGCTATATCAGGTTCTGAACCGATTTGAACCATATCTGGCACAGTTGTTGGAAGTCAAAACAAAACATCACATGCAAAATTTCAGCCAAATCGGATAAGAATTGCGTCCTCTAGTGGCTCAAGAAGTCGAGATCCCAGATCGGTTTATATAACAGCTACATCAAAACATGGACCGATATGGCCCATTTACAATTCCAACCCACTTACACCAATAAGAAGCATTTGTGCAAAATTTCAAGCGGCTAGCTTTATTCCTTTAAAAGTTAGCGTGCTTTCGACACACAGACGGACGGACAGACGGACGGACGAACATGGTTAGATCGATTAAAATGTCAAGACGAGTATACCCCCATCCTATGGTGGTGAGATGGGGTGTCGCACTGTGGCACACCGTTCGAACTCCTCTATAAAATGGAGTACCCTTTTCATTGCCCCTAAACTTAAATCGAATTGCCCTCATTGATATGTGAGAAGTTTGCTCTCTGTTCCCTAATGGAATGTTTGTGAGCAAATTTGCATGACATTTCTTGACAGAAACCTTTAACACGATTTGCCCTTAAAATATTAAAACCTTATTGGAATATTTAATAGATTTTCTAAGAACATTTCTTTGTTAATTTTCTTACAAAAAAAAAATAGTTACCAACAAACTTTCTTCAATGTATTATACTCCCTAAATCAGCTTTAATACTCTTCAAACTTCCCATGAAATCTTCTTATGCTTAAATCAAAACTTCATCTCTATGCTTCTGTTCTAAGCCCCCCATAAACATTTGAAGGCTTTTTCTTACCTGTTTACCCCTCAAAAGAATCCAGACTATACCATATAGAAAAAAAACCAACCAAACGTGTTTATTCATTAATTGGACACATAATCACACAGCATAGCTGCTTGAGCTATTATTCATAAAACGATTTGTTATGCGTTATCCTTTTGTGTCCACCTCCATTGAAGAGGGAACAATGCGATGTGAAATCCCCTTTGCAGATGTGTGCGAGAGAACAATTTTTGACAGGTAAACTGCCAAGCTAGGCAACTCACCAGGCTACTTACACCCATTTTTCGTATAAAAATGAGAAATACCTACAAAATACAATGGCATGATGTCCTTTTATTTTGGATTGTGGGAAATTTGTAGATTATATCTGTTTTGAGGGTTTGTTGGGCTTTGCTTTCTATTTCCTGTCTGTCTTGTGGGTTTTATGTCTTTTTTTGGTATGGAGTTGGTGTGTGTGTGTGTGCGTGGTGTGTGCGTGAGTGATTTGGGGATTTATTTCATTATATTCAGGAGAGTTGTGCAAATTTTTCAAAACTAATTATGGTCTTTGATAGAAATCTCTTACAAACAATTTGCTTCTAAATGTGCATGAAATGGTTTAGACATTTTTCAAATTTAATTGAAAAGAATTTCCAGGTTTTGGGGAAGATATGGATGGCTAAGCCAAAGTTAGTGGAAAAGGAAAAAGAATTTTGAAAAAAAAAAAAAATTTTTTTTGTAGTGATATGGATTTAGTTTAATATGAGTTACAATGTTGTTTTTTTATAATTTAGAGAACTTACCTTAAAAGATATAGATATACAGCAATGTATCTTTAGATAGATTTCCCCTTCACATGGAAGTCTAAAATAAAAGAAAAAAAAATTGAAAAAAACGTTTATTAGATAGATATCCTAGACATAAACAGTAAGGAAAGGCAAAAGTCGGGCGGTGTCGACTATATAATACCCTACACCTACCCTACAATTATAAATTCGAGCAATAGATATGTGTATATCAGACTTAAATCTGAATCAACTTTTTTCGAACAGATCGTTTGAAAATTGTAGTTACGACAGCCATTAAAGTGCAAATCGGGCGATGCATATATATGGGAGCTATATCTCAATCTGAACCGATTTCGATGAAATCTCGCATATATGTTAAGATCGGTAACAAAACAACCTGTGCCAAATATTGAGCAGATCGGTTGAAAATTGTTGTTACTACAGCCATTTAAGTGCATATGGGGCGATATATATATGTGGGAGCTATATCTAAATCTGAACCGATTTCTATGAAATCTCGCATATATGTTAAGATCAGCAACAAAACAACCTATGCCTAATATTGAGCAGATCGGTTGAAAATTGTAGTAACTACGGCCATTTAAGTGCAAATCGGGCGATACATATATATGAGAGCTATATCTCAATCTGAACCGATTGCGATGAAATCTCGCATATATGTTAAGATCAGTAACACAACAATCCATGCCAAATTTTGTGCTGATCAGTTGAAAATTGTAGTAACTACGCCCATATAGGTCCAAATCGGGCAATGCATATATATGGGAGCTATATCTCAATCTGAACCGATTTCGAAGAAATCTCGCATATATGTTAAGATCAGTAACAAAACAACCTGTGCCAAATATTGAGCAGATCGGTTGAAAATTGTTGTTACTGCGTCCATTTAAGTGCCAATCGGGCAATGCATATATATGGGAGCTATATCTCAATCTGAACCGATTGCGATGAAATCTCGCATATATGTTAAGATCAGTAACACAACAATCCATGCCAAATTTTGTGCAGATCGGTTGAAAATTGTTGTTACTACAGCCATTAAAATGCAAGTCGGGCAATGCATATATATGGAAGCTATATCTCAATCTGAACCGATTGCGA
Source organism: Stomoxys calcitrans (assembly GCF_963082655.1). Taxonomy (NCBI): domain Eukaryota; kingdom Metazoa; phylum Arthropoda; class Insecta; order Diptera; family Muscidae; genus Stomoxys; species Stomoxys calcitrans. The sequence continues at coordinate 144,916,329 of NC_081556.1, read as the reverse complement.
TGAAATCTCGCATATATGTTAAGATCAGTAACACAAAATCCATGCCAAATTTTGTGCAGATCGGTTGAAAATTGTAGTTACTACAGCCATTTAAGTGCAAATCGGATCCAGCTATCATCCTTCTGGGAGTTACAAACAAATGCACAAACTTATAACACCCTGTACCACAGTGGTGTAGGGTATAAAAATGAATTTGTGTTTGTTTGTATGTATGTTCCGTATGGACACAAAAACCACTGAACCGATTTGCTTGGCATTTTCTCAGATGGTGTAGAATAAACGCATGGTGAAAATAGGGTACTTAATTTTTCGATATCTGAAGGGGGGGAGGACTCTCCCCCTTACCACAATTTCCAAAAAAGCCAGAATCCGGAGATGGGTGCTACGTTTGAAGTCAAATTTTGTTTGCACTCTTATAGTAACCTAAAACAAAAAATTTGATATCGAAATTTGGGGTGGGATACCAGAGGGGACCGCCCCCCTCTCCAAAACCCTCAAAAGGGATATATATATAGACCTATCATAACAGTAAGGGACTTAAAATGAAAGGTTGTTGCAAGAAGAATACGAATCTGATATCCAAATATGGGGCCAAGTTTCTGGGGGTTCATCTCTCCTTCCCCAAAACACCCCCTAAACAGGAATTATCAACTGACCATGGCAATATGGGGCTCAAATGAAAGGTGCCGCTCCTTCCTAAAACACCCCCAATGAGCACAAATTTACGACCATAGCAATATGGGGCTCAAATGAAAGATCGTTGGGAGTAAAGCACGAATCTCATAACAATATTGGCAAAAAAGTGTCTTTGGGACCACCCCAACCCCATAACACCACCCAACTAAGGCATATTTGCTGAAAGTGGCCGCTCCTCCCCAAAAACACCCCCAATGAGCAAAAATTTACGACCATAGCAAAATGGGGCTCAAATGATAGGTCATTGGGAGTAAAGCACAAATCTGATAATAAAATTGGGGGAAAAGTCTCTATGGCGCCACCCCAACCCCATAACACCACCCATATAAGACAAATCTGCTGACCATATCAATATGGGGTTCAAATAAAAGGTATTTTAGAGTAGAACACGAATCTGATATATATTTTTCAGGGTCAAGTCACTGAGTGGACGCCCCAACCCCCAAATCGGACATGTTTGGCGACTATGGATATATGGGGCTCAAATGAAAGGAATTTGGGAGGAGACCACAAATCTGATATCAACATTCGGCATCAACTGTGTAGAGGACGTCCCATCCCCATAATAATCCCAACAATCCCATAACAAATAGGACGTGTTTGCTCACCATGACAATTTGGGAGATCGGCCTATATGGCAGCTATATCCAAATATGGTCCGATCTGAACGGATATTCCGTAAAAAGGTTTGGAGGGGTATCAGAACTCGCTGAGCCAAATTTCATCGAAATAGGATGACAAAGGCTCCTTTTGTAGGTTCATTACACAATATCGGGGAATTGGTATATATGGCAGCTATATCCAAATATGATCCGATCTGTACCACATTTAACATGGAATGGGTAGGGGTCTGCCAGAACACACTGTGCCAAATTTCATCGAATTCAGGTAATAAATGAATCATTTATGGCCTCAATACCATATATGGGGAGATCGGATAGTCGGTCAAAGGGCAGTTATAACCAAATATAGTCCGATCTGAACCGCTCTAATGAATAGGGGTCTACCAGAACTCACTGTGCCAAATTTAATCGAAACCGGTTAAAAAAAGGATGAATTTACTGTCTCAAAATTTTAACTGTGGAGATCGGTCTATGTAGAGGCTGTATATAACTTAAATCCGATTTTTATACCCTCCACCATAGGAGGGTATAAAAACGAAATTAGTATAGGGGGTATACTAATTTCGTCATTCTGATTGTAACTACTCGAAATATTCGTCTGAGACCCCATAAAGTATATATATTCTTGATCGTCGTGAAATTTTATGTCGATCTAGCCATGTCCATCGGTCCGTTTGTCCGTCAGTCGGTCGAAAGCACGCTAACTTCCGAAGGAGTAAAGCTAGCCGCTTGAACTTTTGCACAAATACTTCTTATTAGTGTAGGTCGGTTGGTATTGTAAATGGGCCATATCGGTCCATGTTTTGATATAGCTGCCATATAAACCGATCTGTGGTCTTGACTTCTTGAGCCTCTATATTGCGCAATTCTTATCCGATTGGAATGAATTTTGGCACGACCTGTTTTGTGATGATATCCAACAACTGTGCCAAGTTTGGTTCAAATCGGTCCATAACCTGATATAGCTGTCATATAAACCGATCTTGGGTCTTGAATTCTTGAGCCTCTAGAGGGCCCAATTCTTATCCGATTTGAATGAAATTTTGTACGACGGATTTTCTCATGACCATCAACATACGTGTTTATTATAGTCTGAATCGGTCTATAGCCCGATACAGCTCCCTTATAAATCGATCTCTCTATTTTACTTCTTGAGCCCCCCAAAGGGCGCAATTCTTATTCGAATTGGCTGACATTTTACACAGGTCTCCAACATATAATTTAATTGTGGTCCAAACCGGAAAATATCTTAATATCGCTCTAATAGCAGAGCAAATCTTTTCTTATCCTGTTCCTTAGTGGAATGTTCATGGGCAAAATTTGCATTTTTTCCCCAGGATATCTGCAAAATTATAAATACCGGATTTTTGATATGAAAGGGTAAAAACCCGGGTATTTACCCAATTTAACGGGTAAATACCTTTTGGGTATTTACCCATCGCCCATCTCTACAAATGGGCCATTTCGATTCAGATTTGCATATAGCTTCCATATAAACCGATTTCTCGATATGATTTTTAAGCCCCTGGAAGCCAGAATTTTTGTCAGACTTGGCTGAAATTTTGCACGTTCTGTTTTGTTTTGACTTTCAACAACTGTGCCGAGTACGGCCCAAATCGGTCTATAACCTGATATAGCTCCCATATAAACCGAGCTCCCGATTTGACTTCTTGAGCTCTTACAAGCCGCAATTTTTGTCCGATTTGGCTGAAATTTTGCATATGGTGTTCTTTTATGACTTCCAACAACTGTGCCAAGTACGGTCTAAAACGGCGTATAACCTGATATAGCTCACATATAAACCGATCTTCCGATTTGACTTCTTGAGCCCTTACAAGCCGCAATTTTTGTCCGATTCGGCTGAAATTTCGCGTGGTGGTGTTCTGTTATGACTTTCAACAACTGTGCCAAGTACGATCCAAATCTGTGCATAACCTGATATAGCTCCCATATAAACCGATCTCCCGATATGTCTCCTTGAGTCCCTGAAAGCCCCAATTGTTATGTGATTTGGCTGAAATTTTGCCCAGAGTGTTTTGTTATGATTTCCAACAACTGTGGCAAGTACGGTAGAAATTGGTCTATAACCTGATATGGCTCCCATATAAGCCGATATCCCCATTAGTCATCTAAGGCCCCTAGAAACTTTTATTTCTGGCAGATTTTCAGATATTTGCTACGCAAAATACCCATAAGTCTTCAACTCAGCTCATTTGTGGAAGTTTTTAAGCGAATCCATGGTGGTGGGTGGCCAAGTTTTGACCCGGCTGAACTTTTACACACATTTTTACTTGTTTTAATACTTTAAGCAATAAAAATCATTTTTAAATGAGTATCCTTTCTTTAACCAGAAATTCCAATTTGCGAAAGCACACATCTCGTATTGCTAATGCGGCATGTTCTACACAATGTTTGAGGATGTAATAAAACATTTATTATTTATGTAATTAACCTTAAAATAATAATTAAATTCAAACATTATTAGATACTGAAAAGCCTATAAATATTAAAGTACACACCATGCCAACAGAAACAAGAACATTAGCCCCTTTTATTTTGTGCTCCCCATTAAACCCCCTTCCCCCACCCCACCAAACATTTGGCCCATCCCTAAAAACCCTTCCACACTTTAAATGTTTGGCTGGCTTATACTGAAGGGTTAAGAAGTCGGCTGGAAAACGCATTTAAATTCTCTCCTCCCCACACACACACCCGCACACATATACACACACCAAACAATTTACAATAATTTTGAGGACAACCGCACTCACACACAAACACAGAGAGAGACCCAAAAGATAAGCGGATGTTTTGTATGACAATTAAACAGATAAACATCTCTCTTGAGAATTTCATTTCAAAAATGAAAATGTTTCTGTGATCTGAGAAAGCACAGAAGGAAGGAAGGAAGGAAGGCAGGAAGGAAATTCAAATGGATAACTGTTATGAGATGTACGGACTAACGGAAGGAAGGAAGGATGATGCACTTAATTAATAGGGATTTTCGAAAAACAATACTCACCACAAGAGGGCGGAAATGCAAATACAAATACCAGTACAAATATACAACAACAGCAAGAGCACCACCAACGAAATTTAATGATTTCATACTACGTAAGTCCATGTGTAATGGTGCACTTTAAAATGTAAATAGGTTTCAGAGGCAATTCAATAACTACACACACACATACACACACACACACTCACCACTCACACATCACCCCTGTAAGAATAAATTTGTTATGGAGATTTCATGTTTAATTCCTTAACTATAGCCAAACATTAAATTCACAGTCTTGTAACTCGGAATCACCTCATCAATAGCCCCATCAATAATTAATGCTGTTACATGTGTCTATTTGTTGTTGTCCCCTGCATGCTATGATACCCTAGGACACTTAAGCGAATACTGAACTCAATTAAATTGAAGCAATGATGTCACTTGCAAGGCATGTGAAAGAGAAAACAATATATCTACAATTGTCTTTATCCGTAAGTGTCTCTAGATATTTGGTAGAAATGATTTTTTTTATGACAAAACATACGATTTTAAGAAATTTTCGTCACAGAACATAAGTAAACATTTTTATACCCTCCACCATAGGATGGGGGGTATGCTATTGGGTTGCCCAAAAAGTAATAACGAATTTTTTAAAAGAAAGTAAATGCATTTTTAATAAAACTTAGAATGAACTTTAATCAAATATACTTTTTTTACACTTTTTTTTCTAAAGCAAGCTAAAAGTAACAGCTGATAACTGACAGAAGAAAGAATGCAATTACAGAGTCACAAGCTGTGAAAAAATTTGTCAACGCTGACTATATGAAAAATCCGCAATTACTTTTTGGGCAACCCAATAATTTCTTCATTCTGTTTGTAACACCTCGAAATATGCCTCTGAGAACCCATAAAGTATATATATTCATCAGTCATTTTAAGTCGATCTAGCCATGACCGTCCGTCTGTCCATCTGTCTGTCCGTCCGTCTGTCTGTTGAAAGCAAGCTAACTTTCGAAGGAGTAAAGCTAGCCGCTTGAAATTTTGCACAAATACTTTTTATTAGTGTAGGTCGGTTGAGATTGTAAATGGGCAAAATCGGTCCATGTTTTTATATAGCAGCCATATAAACCGATCTTGGGTCTTGAATTCTGGAGCCTCTAGAGGGCGCAATTCCAGTCCGGTTTGACTGTAATTTTTCTTGAGGTGTTTTGTTATGACTTCCAACAACTGTCTTAAGAGTATGATTCAAATCGGTTCATAATCTGGTATAGCTGCCATATAAACAGATCTTGGGTCTTGACTTCTTGAGCCTCTAGAGGGCGCAACTCTCGTCCGATTTGAATAAAATTTTGCACGTGGTGTGTTGTTATGACTTGCAATAACTGCGCTAAGTATTGTTCAAATCGGTCAATGTTTTGATATAGCTGCCATATAAACCGATCTTGGGTCTTGACTTCTTGAGCCTCTAGAGGGCGCAATTCCTATTCAATCTGACTGAAATTTTGCACATTGTGTTTTGTTATAACTTCCAATAACTGCGCCAAGTATGGTTGAAATCGGTCAATGTTTTGATATAGCTGCCATATTAGCTGATCTTGGGTCTTGACTTCTTGAGCCTATAGAGCGCGCAATTCTCGCCCGATTTGGATGAAATTTTGCACGAGGTGTTTAAGTATCACTTCCAATTAATGTGCTAAGTTTGGTTCAAATCGGTCTGAGTTTTGATATAGCTGTCATATAATCCGATCTTGGGCCTTGACTTCCTCATCCTCTAGAGGGCGCAATTCTCATCCGATTTGACTGAAATTTTGCACGTGGTGTTTTGTTATGCCTTTCAGTAACTATGTTAAGTATGGCGCAAATCGGTTCATAATCTGGTATAGCTGCCATATAAACCGATCTGGGGTCTTGACTTCTTGAGCCTCTAGAGGGCGCAATGCTCATCCGATTTGGCTGAAATTTTGCATGAGGTGTTTTGTTATGACTTTCAATAACTGTGCTAAGTATGGCGCAAATCGGTTCATAACCTGATATAGCTGCCATATAAGCCGATTTTGGGTCTTGACTTCTTGAGCCTCTAGAGGGCGCAATTGTCATCCGATTTGACTGGAGTTTTGCATGTAGTGTTTTGGTATCACTTCCAACAACTGTTTTAAGAGTATGAGTCAAATCGGTTCATAATCTGGTATACCTGCCATATAAACCGATCTTGGGTCTTGACTTCTTGAGCCTCTAGAGGGCGCAATTCTCATCCGATTTGACTGAAATTTTGCACGAGGTGTTTTGTTATGGCTTCCAACCACCTAAGTATGGTTGAAATCGGCCAATGTTTTGATATAGCTGCCATATAAACCGATCTGGGGTCTTGACTTCCTCAGCCACTAGAGGGAACAATTCTCACCCGATTTCGCTGAAATTTTGCACGTAGTGTTTTGTTATGACTTCCAATAACTGTGCTAAGTATGGCGTTAATCGGTACAGAACCTGATATAGCTGCCATATTAGCTGATCTTGGGTCTTGACTTCTTGAGCCTCTAGAGGGCGTAATTCTCGTCCGATTTGACAGAAATTTTGCAACTGGTGTTTTGGTGTCACTTCCAACAGTTGTCTTAAGTATGATTCAAATTGGTTCATAATTTGGTAAAGCTGTCATATAAACCGATCTGGGGTCTTGACTTCTTGAGCCTCTAGAGGGCGCAATTCTCATCCGATTTCGCTGAAATTTTTCATGCGGTGTTTTGTTATGCCTTCCAGTAACTGACTTCCAATGACTTCCAATGACTTCCAACAACTGTGCCAAGTATGGTTGAAATCGGTCGATGTTTTGATATACCTACCATATGAACCGATCTTGGGTCTTGACTTCCTCAGCCTCTAGAGGGCGCAAATCTCATCCGATTTCGCTGAAATTTTGCACGTAGTGTTTTGTTATGATTTCCAACAACTGTGCTAAGTATGGCGTTAATCGGTATAGAACCTGATATAGCTACCATAGAAACCCATCTAGGATTTTGACTTATTAAGTCTCTAGAGGGCGCAATTCTTATTCGAATTGGCTGAAATTTGGTCCAACGGCTTCTTCCATGACCTTCAACATACGTGTTAGATATGGTCTGAATCGATTTATAGCTTGATACAGCTCCCATATAAACCTATCTCCCGATTTTGCTTCTTGAGCCCCTACAAGGAGCAATTCTTATCCAAATGAACTGAAATGTTACACAATGACATCTACAATGTTCAGCATTCATTTATGGTTCGAATCGGGCTATAACTTGATATAGCTCCAATAGCATAACAGTTCTTATTCAATATTCTTTGTTTACCTAAAAAGAGATACCGAGCATAGAACTCGCCATATGCGATCCATGGTGGAGGGTATGTAAGATCCGGCCCGGCCGAACTTAGCATGCTCTTACTTGTTTAATTTGTTTGCGCTTTCTTTGCTCTATGAACCACTGTTCTTTGGGGAGGGCAAATATTATCAACGGCTTCAAATGTCAGTTGAATGTTAAGTTTATGCGGAAATACTTATGGAGTATTGTACTCGTACACTCGTATATTCATAATGCCCATGTTAAGATAAGAAGCTTGTGCTGCAATTAGCATTTGTTTGAATTTATTTTCAGTTTTGTGTTTTTTTCTTCAGTTTAATGTTCCTCTCAAGTGGGGGTATAAATAAAGTAAGGCTTTATTGTTATTAGTTTAAGGCATTGTTTTTTATTCCTTCTATTTCAATATGTTAGGTATGTATATGTCGTTGCCTTATCGCCGCTGCAATGCGTAGCATTGCTATTTCATTATTTCTTTGCCTAGGCGTTCGTTTTGGGATTCAATAAAGCGTTATTGTTTATGTTAATAAAAAGGCTTTTATAAACATTGTCGGCAGGCATACGTAGCAAAGAATGGGGCCATAGGCGTCATTGCTCATATATGCAAATATAGGTTAAAAATCGCTCATTATTTAAGCAGACAGACGGGCAGCGAACGGCAGACAACGACGTGCAGTTCTGCTTACAGGCAATGCGGCTTAGCAGAGTGCATATGAAAGGTAATCATATTCTGTTGAACCTTACTGAAAGGGGGCGAAAAGTGAATTCTTGAAATTCTCTTGAGATAAGATTGTGATTTTTGTTTCTTGAGAGCATTTTAAATGCAATGAAGAGGAATGTAGTTTTGTTTTTACTCTCCATAACAACATAACCAAAATTTCGCACTCTTCTTCAATAAAAAACGAAATTAATTTACTGTCCAGCCTTAATTTACTAACAAAAATTGACCCATGTGTGTTCATTTAACTATCCTAGAGTTTGAGGATATTTACTTTGTTTTATTTCCATTTTTGTTTTTGCCTCTTCATAACCCCCCAATGACTGCTTGACCTAATTTAGAGTGTGAATGAGGATAGAATAACATTCTCCTACTCAGGCATTCAACATAACACACACACACACATACATATGTAGGTGTCCTTATATACAGTTATGCAACATAGTTTTAACTTTGTTTCAAGTGTAAATATGGTCATACATTTATGCATATGTGCATAGTTATTATATATGCAGATATGAGAGTTTGTATAAATATTTAAAGCTTTGCATATCCTAAAAGAGATGGTTCTTTTTCTTCTATTTGATTATAGTTGTTCTGGGCTCAAATGTTGTGCTATTATGGGTAATGAGTTTTCAGACTCTTGTGAGAGGATAACTGTACAATGTGCTCATTTCATAAATATTTTTTTCCACATCAACATCATAAAGGGGGGGTTAACTAGCAAATGATATTCCTTAAATTTACATAAATAATTCCTCAAGCATGAATAATGCATTAATTAATAAAATTGGAAGAAAACAAAGCATAAGGATTGTGGAATTAATTTGTAATGTTTTCCATAAAATCTAATGGAAAAAGGCATTAAGTTCGGCCGGGTCGAACTTTGGATACCCACCACCTCGGGTTCACATATACCCCATTTCATCAAAATCCGGTGAAAATTGCATACCTTATGGCCCATGGCAGTTATATCGAAATATATGTTCCGATTTTGACCAAACACTTATAAGAACAAGTTATTGTTCAATTGTGTATAGCAAAATATTGATCTTTTTAGTAGCTATATCGAAAAGTAAACCGATCTGAACTATATACGACACGGATGTTGAAAAGCCTAACATAAGTCACTGTGTCAAATTTCAGTGAAATCGGATTATAAATACGCATTTTATGGCGCCTCGAGATATCGGTCTATATGGCAGCTATATCCAAATCTCGACCGATCTCGTCCAAATTGCATAAAGATCTCGAAGGACCTAAGGCAACTCACTGTTTCCAATTTCAGCAAAATCGGATAATAAATGTGGCTTTTTTGGGCCTAAGACCCTAAATCGGAGGATCGGTCTATGTGGCAGCTATATCCAAATCTGGACCGATCTGGTCGAAATTGAAGAAGGATGTCGAAGAGCCTACCCAAACTCACTGTCTCAAATTTCAGCAACATCGGACAATAAATGCGCCTTTTATGAAGCCAAGGCGTTAAGTCGAGAGATCGGTCTATATGGCAGCTTTACTCAAATCTGAACCGATTTGGGCCAAGTTGCAGAAATATGCCGAAGAGCCTAAAACAACGCACTGTCCCAAATTTCGGCGAAATCGGACAATAAATGCGCATTTTAAGGACCCAAAATTTTAAATCGAGAGATCGGTCTATATGGCAGCTATATCCAAATCTAAACCGATCTGGTCGAAATTGAAGAAGTACGTCGAAGAGTCTACCTAAACTCACTGTCTCATATTTCAGCGACATCGGACAATAAATGCGAGTTTTATGGCCCCATAAACCTAAAACCGAAATATCGGTCTATATGGCAGCTATATCCAAATCTGGACCGATCTGTGCCATATAGCAGAAGTATGTCAAGGGGCTTAACTTAACCCACTGTCCCAAATTTCGGCGACATCGGCCAATAAATGCGCCTTTTATGGGGCCAAGACCTTAAGTCGAGAGATCGGTCTATATGGCAGCTTTATCCAAATCTGGACCGATCTGAGCCAAATTGACGAAGGATGTCGAAGGGCCTAACACAACTCACTGTCTCAAATTTCATCAAAATCGGATAATAAATGCGCCTTTTATGGAGCCAAGGCCTTAAGTCGAGAGATCGGTCTATATGGCAGCTATATTCAAATCTGGACCGATCTCGGCCAAATTGCATATAGATATCTAAGAACCTAAGGCAACTCACTGTTTCCAATTTCAGCAAAATCGGATAGTAAATTATTGTTAGTTATACCAAAACATTCCATGCAAAATTTCAGTCAAATTAGATAATAAAAGCGCCCTATAGCGGTTTAAAAAATCAAGATCCGAGATCGGTTTATATGGGACCTACATCAGGTTTAAAACCGATTTTTGCCATACTTAGCACAGTTGTTCTTGATTAAACTAAACACTCCTTGCTAAATTTCAGTCAAATTAGATAATAAAAGCGCCCTCTAGCGGCTTAAAAAAATCAAGATCCGAGATCGGTTTATATGGGACCTACATCAGGTTAAAAACCGATTTTAGCCATACTTGGCACAATTGTTGATGCTTAAACCAAGACACTTTGTGGAAAATTTCAACCAAATCGGGTAATAATTGCGCCATCTGGCGGCTGAAGAAGTCAAGATCCGAAATCGGTGTATATGAGAGCTATATCAAGTTATGAACCGATTTAGACAAACATTGGCACAGTTGTTGATGATTAAACCAAAACACTTTGTGGCATATTTCAGCCAAAACGGACAACGGAATTACGCCCTCTAGCGACTCAAGAAGTCAAGATTGGATATTGGTTTATTTGAGAACTATACCCAGGTTATGCAACGATTTAGCCATACTTGAGACAGTTATTGTTAGTTAAACTAAAACACTCCAATTTCAATTTCAGCCAAATCGGATAAGAATTGCGCCCTCTGGAGGCTCAATAAATCAAGACCCGATATCGGTTCCGATGTACCAAAGCATGGACCGATTTAGCCAATTTACAATCCCAACCGACCAGCACTAATGAGAAGTATTAATGCAAAATTTCAAGATCCTAGCTTTACTCCTTCGCAAGTTAACGTGCTTTCGATAGACGGACCCACGGACGGACATGACTAAATCGACTTGGAATGTTAAGACGATTAAGATTATATATACCTTGTTGGGTCTCAGATCAACATTTCGATGTGTTACATAGAGAATGACAAAGTAAGTATACCCCCATCCTATGGTGGAGGTTATTAAAGTAAATATAATAAAATTGTGCAAACACCTGAAAGTATGCAATACTTTTTTAATAATACCATATATCCCTTTTTTACTAAAATTATGCAGCATTAATGCAATTTCTTTGCAAACATTTAGAATTGTAACATAATCTCTCCCTTTTATTATTTATTGTAGTGCTTTGCTTTAACTTTAACCATTATTTTTACTAAATGTTTGTTTTCCTTAAATTTAATGCCAATTGCCTTCAAAGCCAAAACCAATTAAGAAGTGCCACAAAATATATTAAACAGAAATGGTGAATTATTTTTACCACCCCAAAAAAACAAAAAAAAGAATAAAACATTGAAAAACCACAAAAATGGGAATAAGGCGATTTTGTTGAAATTCAATTCAATTGATTCAATGTCTTCTTAAGTGAATGCCAACCGCATTCCAATCTAATTATTATTATACGTTGATAAAAATTTAATTGACTCGGGGTTGGGAGAGGGACTGAGAGAGAGAGCAGAAAACAAAAACATTAAATTAACCCACATCTGCAAGCAATTGAAAGCTAAAAATAAATTTTGGAAAGAAAAAAAAAACACTAAACGATAAGCGAAAGTTGTTAGAGGGAAACATAGGAAATGCAAAACGAGGACATTGGAAACAAAAACAAAAAAAAATCATTTAAAATATATACATGCCAGTTTCTATTTCAAATACTTAACGGTGGTTTCCATTTCAATTGGCCTTTCTCTTCAATGTTCTGTTTAAGAAAGTCATGGCTGCAAGTGAAAGAAATCCAATTTCCAATTAAATATCAATTAAACAAATGTGTCCACTAGGCTATTAATCATGGGTTTAATCGCACGCACAAGTGCAGTGTTCTAACGGCAGGGATTAGTCAAAGCTTTCCCCCAAGATTTTCCACTTTCCCATTGCCATTAAAAATTTTACAAAGCTGGGAGGGGGGGAGTAGTTCAAATCGGATGTTCACAGTAATTTTTTGGATTTGTTGTGGGTTTCTTAATGCTCAGAGTGGTCGGGCTATAAGCAAAATCAATTTTAGTTTGAAAATGATTAGGCTTGCGCCTATTTCCCCTCTCCCTCATCACATCGTTATAATAATCGTGGTAATGAGGAAACAGGAAGTTCACAGTTATTTGTAAGTTAAGTAAAAACAACAAAAAAAAGTGGAGAAGAAGAAGAAAAAAATAACACAAACTAAACAATTGCAGCTATTATTCTACAGTGTGGGCGAATGTATGAACACTTCACACACAACACACACACACACACACATAGATCATGCACAGACGTGCGTACAGTGGGGACATATTTTACGTACGTATTAGGAAGTGCCCATTTAGCTTCAATATACAAAGCCGCCTGTTCGACCAATGAGTTTAGTTCACATTGTGTGACAGGCATTTAATGGCTAACGCCCGCCCGCACGTACGCACAACGTTAGGCGGACAGCCAGGCAGGCACTCACGTACATACATATATCCGCCGTCTGTGGCCGGTGACGGGCCTAAATTGTTGAATGATTGGCCATGATTGAATGATGATGACCAGCCACCAGCAAGCGAATGACTGACTCTTGGCGACAGTGATTGTGAATGAGGTTGAGTTTTTTTTTCTTTTCATTCATCAGAAAAGTGACACTTTTTTACAAGTCAAAGCATTTCTTTTTTGTGGGTTCTTTTTTATTATGTGTTATGATGCGATTTTTTGTGGGTTTAAAGTGGATTAGATTTTTGTTTTTATTGGTTTTTGGTAGGATTTTAAAGAAGCTACAGATTTTTATTTTTTTATCAGCATTTAATATGATTAATGGACTATGTGATTTAATTGGATTTTGTAAAAGTCAATATATTTGCGATGAGATCAGATATTGATGGCAAAATGAGGTCAGTACATTGAAAATAAATGAAGTGAAAATGACATGTATTCGAGCTACTTTTAAGAGGATATTCGTATTCATTTGGACAACGTATTATGACATTTATACCATTTTTTTAAACTTATATTTGCTTATGAAAGTTTGTAATTTGTAATTTATTTATGTACACCCACACAACAGGAATATAAAATTCTTATAATAAAAGGGCGGGTAATATCTCCAACAATTGTATATACTAAACACTTAAAACTAAGAATCTATAGCTATGCAATGCGCCCTATAGCGGCTGAAGTTATAAAGATCCGTTATAGGTTTATATGGAAGCTATATCAGGTTATGAACCGATTTACACAATCTTTGGCACATTTGTTGATGGTTAAACCCAAACATTCCAACAAAATTTCAACTAAATAGGATAAAAAATAGCGCCCTCTAGCGGCTCAAGAAGTCAAAAACCGAGATCGGTTTTTATGGGAGCTATATCATGTTATGAACCCATTTAGACAATCCTTGGCACAGTTGTTGATAGTTAAACCAAAACATTCCATGCGAAATTCCATCCAAATCAAATAATAATTGCGCCATCTAGCGGCTGAAGAAGTCAAGATCCGATATAAGTTTCTATGGGAGGTGTATCAAGTAATGAAGCGATTTCAGCCATATTTGCCACAGTTGTTAATGGTTAAACCGAAACATTTCAAAAAGGCGATTTCAGAAAAATCGAATAAAAATAGCGCCCTCTAGCGGCTCAAGACATCAAAAACCGTGATCGGTTTTTATGGGAGCTATATCATGTTATGAACCGATTTAGACAACCCTTGGCGCTGTTGTTGATGGTAAAACTAAAACATTCCATGCAAAAATTTATCCAAATCAAATAATATTTGCGCCATCTAGCGGCTCAAGAATACAAGATCCGATATAAGTTTCTATGGGAGCTGTATCAGGTTATGAACCGATTTCAGCCATACTTGCCACAGTTGTTAATGGTTAAACCGAAACATTCCAGAAAGGCGATTTCAGAAAAATCGGATAAAAATAGCGCCCTCTAGCGGCTCAAGAAGTCAAAAACCGTGATGGGTTTATACGGGAGCTATATCAGGTTATCAACCGATTTAGACAATCCTTGGCACAGTTGTTGATGGTCAAACTAAAACATTCCATGCAGAATTTCGGCCAAATCAAATAATAATTGCGCCATCTAGCGGCTCAAGAAGTCAAGATCCGATATAAGTTTCCATGGGAGCTAAATCAGGTTATCAACCGATTTTAGCCACACTCGGTACAGTTGTTGATGGTTAAACCGAAACATTCCAACAAAATTTCAGCCAAATCGGATTAAAAAATAGCGCCCTCTAGCGGCTCAAGAAGTTAAAAACCGAGATCGGTTTTTATGGGAGCTATATCATGTTACGAACCGATTTAGACAATCCTTGGCACAGTTGTTGATGATTAAACCGAAACATTCCAACAACATTTCAGCCAAATCGGATAAAAATTGGGCCATCTAGCGGCTGAAGAAGTCAAGATCCGATATAAGTTTCTATGGAAGCTGTATCAAGTTATAAAGCGATTTCAGCCATACTTGCCACAGTTGTTGATGGTTAAACCAAAACCGTCCATGTAAAATTTCAGCCAAATCGGATAAAAATTGCGCCCTCAAGAATTCAAGAGCCGAAATCGGTTTATATGGGAGCTATATCAGGTTATCAACCGATTTAGATAGGATAGAGCATTTAGAGATGGAGTCGCGCCGTCTCAAGCCAAATACATAACGAGTAACGCTATTAAAATATGTGTTTAGCTTACGTCTACTTACCGAGTCGCAATTGGCAAACAACTCACAGCCGTAGAGAATGCCAGATAAATCTTTGCCAAGAGAGTACTAACCTGCAGTGGAGTAACCGACTGAGTGGCCCAGAGAGCACACAATTTTGAATATCCCTGACCAACGACAGAGTCGATATGATTACTCCAAGTCAAAGTTCTTTGCATGAGGAACGATTTCCAATCTAGAGTCGTTAATGAATATACCGACATCACATGAAAAACGAGACAGCCTGTTTCTGATACCACACACTTGGACTTTACAGGGTTGAGACACAGGCCATTGGCCTTTGCCCAAAAGCTGATTTTTGACCGATCATGATAATTAAGCAGACGTATGTTTTCAGCAATCTCATCCCTCGGACTGCCGATATATATCTGTACATCGTCAGCGTACATATGTACCTCACAATAAGACAATTGACTCGTTACTGTACAATGAAAAGAGAAGAGGACCCAGCATTGATCCCTGAGGAATACCTTTGAAAAAACAAGCAGAGGCGACCGTACAGAAGACTTATAACTGACGTACTGAGTGCGGTGCGACAGGTACGACAAAAATTGTAAAGATGTCTCATCTCATAACAAGGAATGATCCACAGTGCCAAATGCCTTCGAATGGTCAAGAAGAACAAGGAAATTTATCTTGTCATTCTCCAAATTTACCCTGATCCTCTCAGTGACCTCTGCCAAGGCAGTTACGCAGATGTGGTTAGGACGAAACCCGGACTGTCTCCCATATAACAAAGAGTTTTCGTTGACAAAAGACGACATTAGCAATTTCTCGAAGAACTATGACAAGTAACAAAGAATCGCAATTGGTCCTTATTCCTTGGAATTCTTAGGCAGCGGTATGACCTTAGCATTTTTCCACGCTAATGGAAAGTAACTCCTGGTCAAAATCCTATTGGAAACATAGATTACATGAGGAATAATAAGGGGGAGCAAGAGTCTTACAAATCTAGGATCAATGCCATCAGTTCCGACATCGTTAGACTTTACAGTCGCGACACACTCAAGGACATTGGCGGCACCAATACAGCCGAAGCCAAAACCAGAGTCGTCATCGAGAGAGGGGAAGATATTGAAGCCATAGAAATTGGGATCAACTGGGATCTATGGGACATTAATAAAGGCATCATTAAGCCCATTGATGTCCAAGTTTGTTGAACATCTATTAGTATCTTTCCCAATTCCTATATCTGAAATAACCTTCGACGTTCTCTTGGAGCCTATTGCAGAAGTAACGCGTCTGTAATAGAAGTCTTTCTTGGCTACCATAATCAACTTATTGACGTGGTCTCTTACTGAGCGAAAGGTATCATGTAACTCAGGCGTCCTGAAACGTCTCCACCTGCCATGTGACATATTCCTCTCGTGAATAGCCGAACGAATATCCCGGGAGAACCAAGGTTTCGATCTGGAGCATACTTCTCTAGTCTTGAGTGGAACCGTAAGGTCCTGTAGGTTACGGATATTCCTCTGTAGAAAGTCAGTTTGTTCATCGATAGTTTCTATACGAAATATCAGATCCAAGTCGATGAGCACAGGACGCGAAAGCAAAAAATCATGGTCGAGACTGGCAAAATCTCTATATGAATAAGTTTCCCTAGTCCTGGTGAGCTCAAATTCATAACTTAAAAAGTCATCAAGTCATGGTTCGAAAAACATGAGGCTGACAGTTGGTCGTATAAAAAAACTTCTCACATATCGATTCAAGTTTTAAGCTCAATAATAGTCCGAACGGCGTGCCGCAATGCGACACCTCTTTAGAGAGAAGTTTTACATGGCATAGTAACTCACAAATGTTGCCAGCATTAAGAGGGGAAAACCACCGTTGAAAAAAAATTTTTTTTTGATGGTCTCGCCAGGATTCGAACCCAGGCGTTCAGCGTCATAGGCGGACATGCTAACCTCTGTGCTACGGTGGCCTCCATTTGGTCGTATAGGAGGACTTTAGAAGTGTCACTAACAAAGTACAGATCGAGAAGCGTGCTGAAGGATGCGAAAAATTGCGTGGGAATTGTTTAATTGACAGGCAAAAGCCCCGAGGAAAACATTTCAAACGTCAAGCCCGTGTTCTGTAAAACGTAAGAGTTGAAGTCCCCAGCAACCACAATGAGTCCAATGAGTGTAGTCCAAATCGGTACTTATTTAGATATATAGGGATTTGTTAAACACAATATTTTATAAATACAGTTGACACCGCATAACTGCAATACGCTTTAGTGAAAAATTCCGCTTAAGTGAAACTAGATGAAAACAACAATAAATTTGTGGTGTTATTCGATGCGATTCAATTCGCTTAGCTAGGTGAACTAATTCTGTTTTATATGAAACAGAGATCGCATAAGCGAAAAACTTATTTCTATCTTAAATTTAAAAAAATTCGTTTTATCAACAAATTTTGCAAAAACAGGTTTTGATATTTCGCCAATGATTGTCTCGGACTTCTAAAGAGTTCTACTAAGCATTGATGTATTTAAACTCAAGTTACTTAATACTTAATTAGCATGCGGACATTCAAATAAGCTATCCCTCAGCCATACATATATCGCTTAATTGAAAATTAATTTCACTTATCCGAACTACGCTTAACTGAAAATTTCGGATAAGTGAAACCAAGTTTATGAATTTTTAGTATTTCGCTTATTCGGTTTCGACTGTACATGGTGATCAAATTGTTTCAACTAAACAAGAATTCCTAACCTTCCCTCTATGTACCGTAATGTGTTGAAGACCAAACTCGCAGACCCTATTTTGATAAACCTAAACAAATATAAACAGAACTGTTATCGCCTATGAAAACTGATTGCAGTCCTCTTATCTGTATAAATGACTGATAACGACACTTAAATGGGCTACATTATGTTAGAAGTTTTGTGACTACACAATAAGTGACACCAAACTTTGGTGATTGGAATGTAGCCACAATGTGTGGCTAACAGTTTAACTGAATTATCAGTATGGAAACTATTTTAGGGGAACAATTTGATTGATAGTAAAAGGAAAACGCCGTAAAAAAGAGAGATGTTCCACATATGAACAACGTAACCATTTTTAAGCTGAAAAAATGGAATTTCTCTCGAGTGAATTTATGATAACTTGAGAGGCCCTAGAAGAGTCAATCTCAACCCGTTTGGATTTCTTCAAACTAATCCAGATTAAAGGCCACGTCGTGCGTTGCAGCACGACACCTAGTGACAGACAGACTAACACTTGGTGAAATTTGCTGCGATTTTTAAATAAAGAATCCTTGACTCAATACTTTTGCAAGAGGATGTTTTGGTCCAGGATGATTTTTTGAGGTTCTATTAATAGAAAAATGTACGATTTTAATCCGAGGATAGTCCACTGACTCTACGGGAGCGTGATTAGACCAATACTTACTTACGCCTCAGTAGTGTGGTGGACTGCTATGGAGAAAAAGTGCAACATAAGGACCATATAACAGATTCAGAGAACATGTTGTCTTGGCATAGGCTGAGGCCCACTCGGGCACTGGAGATTATCCTACATATCCGACCCATTGACATACAGATTAATTGTGAGGCAGCCACTGCGGCTATAAGACTTAAGGCGATGGGAGAATGGATTGAGGATGGAAGTAGCTCATACCATCGCGGAATAATCGAGACGACGATAGGAAACCTCGAAGGAAGGGAAGAGGTTTCCCTTCGGATACCTGAGATGAACCTTCAAGTCGAGTGCGAGGCACTGCTGCCAGCGGCACAGTCTTGGATTGACGGAACCCTAATATTGTCATCTTGAAGATCATGTTACACGGATGGATCAAAGCTAGAGGACAGAGTGAGCCTGGGGGTCTACATTGAGAACCCAGGGACTGAGATATGTTTGAGACTGTTTGACCATAATACGGTCTTGCAGGCGGAGATGCGGGCGATCACGGAATGCGTGAAGTGGTGTGGTGCTAACGCGAGGACGTCAAGTGTGAACATCTTTAACGATAGTAAAATTGCGGGCAATAATAACCAGGACGGTAAGGTCACAAACAATCTTCCAGTGTAAGAAGGAGATTAACGCCTTCTCTGAGAATGAAAAATCCGCATAGTTTGGGTTCCATGTCATAATGGAGTAAGGGGATATGAAAGGGCAGACGATTTGAAGGTGAAGGCCAGAGGACTGCCGTCAATAAACTCGGTTAACCCGAAGCCTTTCGGGTCGACGCAGTCCGAGTTAAGGGAGTGGGCGACGAATGCGCATGTTAGCCTGTGGAGCAGTGAAACGGTCGATAGGATGGTGAAATCCCTATGGGGAGATCGTGAGAAGACGAGGCTATTACTGAAAGGAAGTAAGAAGCAGTTCAGTATAGCTATTGGTATCATAACGGGATACATAGGACTACGAGCTCAATTATGTTAAAACGGTGCGGCAAGTGGTAGCATGAGTAGGGCATGGGACGCTGGAGCATTTCCTTTGTCATTGCCCGGTTTTCGCGTCTTTACTTTATTTTATTTTATTTTATTTAATTTTTTTTTATTATTTATTTTTTTTATTTTATTTTATTTTTTTTTTCATTTTATTTTATTTTATTTATTTTATTTTATTTTATTTTATTTTTTTAATTCATTTTATTTTTTATTTTATTTTTTATTTTATTTTATTTTACTTTATTTTATTTTTTTATTTTATTTTATTTAATTTTTTATTTTGTTTTATTTTATTTTATTTTATTTTATTTTATTTTATTTTATTTTATTTTATTTTATTTTATTTTATTTTATTTTATTTTATTTTATTTTATTTTATTTTATTTTATTTTATTTTATTTTATTTTATTTTATTTTATTTTATTTTATTTTATTTTATTTTATTTTATTTTATTTTATTTTATTTTATTTTATTTTATTTTATTTTATTTTATTTTATTTTATTTTATTTTATTTTATTTTATTTTATTTTATTTTATTTTATTTTATTTTATTTTATTTTATTTTATTTTCTTTTATTTTATTTTATTTTATTTTATTTTATTTTATTTTATTTTATTTTATTTTATTTTATTTTATTTTATTTTATTTTATTTTATTTTATTTTATTTTATTTTATTTTATTTTATTTTATTTTATTTTATTTTATTTTATTTTATTTTATTTTATTTTATTTTATTTTATTTTATTTTATTTTATTTTATTTTATTTTATTTTATTTTATTTTATTTTATTTTATTTTATTTTATTTAATTTAATTTAATTTAATTTTATTTTATTTTATTTTATTTTATTTTATTTTGTTTTGTTTTATTTTATATTATTTTATTTTATTTTATTTTATTTTATTTTATTTTATTTTATTTTATTTTATTTTATTTTATTTTATTTTATTTTATTTTATTTTATTTTATTTTATTTTATTTTATTTTATTTTATTTTATTTTATTTTATTTTATTTTATTTTATTTTATGTTATTTTATTTTATTTTATTTTATTTTATTTTATTTTATTTTAATTTATTTTATTTTATTTTATTTTATTTTATTTTATTTTATTTTATTTTATTTTATTTTATTTTATTTTATTTTATTTTATTTTATTTTATTTTATTTTATTTTAATTTATTTTATTTTATTTTATTTTATTTTATTTTATTTTATTTTATTTTATTTTATTTTATTTTATTTTATTTTATTTTATTTTATTTTATTTTATTTAATTTAATTTAATTTAATTTAATTTTATTTTATTTTATTTTATTTTATTTTATTTTATTTTATTTTATTTTATTTTATTTTATCTTATTTTATTTTATTTTATTTTATTTTATTTTATTTTATTTTACTTTGTTTTATTTTATTTTATTTTATTTTATTTTACTTTGTTTTATTTTATTTTATTTTATTTTATTTTATTATATTTTATTTTATATTATTTTATTTTATTTTATTTTATTTTTTATTTTATTTTTATTTTGTTTTATTTTATTTATTTATGCCTATAATAATTGTTTTTTGTTTGTATTTAGTTTTATCTAATCTTGCTTTTCTTTACTTTTTTAGATTTTTTTTTTTATTTACATTGGTTTATTTTTTTCATTTTCTTTGAATGTATCAAAGTTGAGCTGTGAACCCAGCTTAGCTAAGAGAGTGATAACATTGAAAGAAATCCCCATTGGCTTTGGGTAGATAACAGGCACTTCGCTTAAACCATTTATGCCGCAAATAATCATAAAAAGCAAGCGCGGGTAAATGCACATGGATACAATATGGAAGCATTATATTCATATTTCTTTCCAAATACATATGACATACATATGGTTGTAACTTGCTTACTTGATGGTGATGCATGCAGGGGCATGATATAAATGTCATGTTCCTTTATCAGCTCGCTCCCAATTGTGTGTGCGAGAGCAAGAGTTGCCGCCTTAATTCGTGCTTTTTTCATTATTGCACTAACATCAAATGGCTACGTCAACACTAAGTTTTGTGAGGCAGAGTGGGAGCGAGAGATGAA
This sequence comes from Stomoxys calcitrans, assembly GCF_963082655.1. Lineage (NCBI taxonomy): Eukaryota > Metazoa > Arthropoda > Insecta > Diptera > Muscidae > Stomoxys > Stomoxys calcitrans. Next base: position 144,894,568 of record NC_081556.1, on the reverse strand, counting down.
TGCCTGAGTGAGCGGTTAAATCAACGAATGTGTGACAAGAAAATGGCAACAAAAATAAACAAAATTATTATTACAATATGTTTTCTTTGTTCTGTTATGCTTCTCATTACTTCCCGTCTCCACCATCCTCATACTCATACTCATCATCGTCATTATCATACAGCCCTCCAGTGGCAAGATAAGATTTGATATTGCTTGAAGGGTAATACTGTCAAGTACTTAAAAGTGAAAAAAAAAACAACAACAAAAATTCACTTACCAAAGTTTGGTCTCAGTACAGGGGGTTCCTGCCACATCGGCAGTTGGCTTATATGACTCAAAAATGCTTTGTGACATGGCACTTTAGGCAGTTGAAGGAGGAATGTAGTAGGCCTTTACTTTTAAACGAAGTCTTGCGGTTCTCCAATTTAATGGCAACATAAATCCGCAAATGTCAAACATGCTAATGCATGGCCGACTATCAATTGAGGTTTGGGCTTTTCTTTATTTCATCACTTTTTTGGAAACATATGGTGTGTTAAAGGTCCTTCCTTAGACTCTCAGTCATGGTGCTTAGAAGCTTTCACAGTTTGTGTTCCACATGTTCTGGCTTTTCTTTGTTACCAAGGGTGGTTGTAAAACAGACAACCACGTGTTTGTTCTTGATTATCCTTTGTTACACGGCAAATAACAACAACAACAACAAAACCATAGTCAAGGTTTTCACGATTTCGTTTGTTTTTTCCCATTCAATGTATAAAGCAATTATGACGTCATTAGGTTTTGTTTAGAACTTCAAAAAAAACAGACACTAACTATTCTTGGGTTATTGAGCACATTCTCGCTTACAATTCATTATCACTGTCTATGCCTTCATTATCATCACCGTCATTGTCATCATCACTCATCATCAAGCACATGCAAAATTATTCAAAATCACGCAAATTATTTTTCTATGTCATTGTAATGGTTTTCTTTTCTTCATTCTTTGTTTGCATTTTTTTTATTACTTAGATATTCTTATCATCGTCATCAGCACCGTTATTATTTCATTTTTATTATTTATTAAGTTTTTTATTTGTTTTGATATTCATTCACATTCCTCATGGTTTTCTCTTTTTGCCTTTTCCTTTCATGGAGGCAGAGATAACACCCAACCTCTCTCCTCGATGGTTCGTTGCAAACTGAATGTCCCATAGCAAAAACGAGCCAAACTGTCATGTCCATATGAAAATGAGTAGATTTGAATTTTCGAACAGTAACAGCAGCAACAACAACAACAACGAAAACAACAATAACCGAAAAGGCAAAACGCAACAGCCATTCATGCCATCCAAAGCAAAGGCGCGCGAGTCGCAAACGGAACTTTTCTTCGCTATGCCAGCGAGTTGTCAGCAAGGCTGCGAGTGCGATTGATTGAGTGCGTTCTGTGTGTTGGAAATATCTGCCGACTGTTCTCGTGGCTACGCACAAACACATGGCCAGAGTCGTAATAGAAACACACAAAAAGATTTTGCCGAGCAGTGGTAACGGAAGCAGCAGAAATTCACCATATCTGTGAAATTTAAGTAAAACTCATATGCACACACTCGCGCAAATTCAATTGTAAGGCATTGCACAGTGGTAAGAGGGTCGAAAAAAGTGAAAATAATTTTCTAAAGGATTACGGAAAATAAAAATAAAATAAAATAAAATAAAATAAAATAAAATAAAATAAAATAAAATAAAATAAAATAAAATAAAATAAAATAAAATTAAATAAAAAATAAGATAAAATAAAATGAAATAAAATAAAATAAAGTAAAATAAAATGAAATAAAATAAAATAAAATAAAATAAAATAAAATAAATTAAAATAAAATAAAATAAAATAAAATAAAATAAAATAAAATAAAATAAAATAAAATAAAATAAAATAAAATAAAATAAAATAAAATAAAATAAAATAAAATAAAATAAAATAAAATAAAATAAAATAAATTAAAATAAAATAAAATAAAATAAAATAAAATAAAATAAAATAAAAAAAAAATAAAATAAAATAAAATAAAAATAAATAAAATAAAATAAAATAAAATAAAATAAAATAAAATAAAATAAAATAAAATAAAATAAAATAAAATAAAATAAAATAAAATAAAATAAAATAAAATAAAATAAAATAAAATAAATTAAAATAAAATGAAATGAAAAAAAATAAAACAAAATAAAATAAAATAAATTAAAATAAAATAAAATGCAGTAAAATAAAATAAACAAAAATAAGACAAAATAAAATAAAATAAAATAAAAAAAGATAAAGTAAATGAAGACAAAATGTAATAAAATGAAAAATAAAATAAAATCAAAAAAAAAAAATAAATAAATAAATAAAACAAAAAAATTAGAATAAAATAAAAAACAAACAAAATTTAAATACGACAAAATAAAATAAGATGAAATGAAATTAAATACATGTACAGGTTAGGTTAGGATGAAAAAGGATGCGGATATTAACTCACACCATGTCACTATGGGCATGCACCTATGCCAGTACTCGGCTTGTTGTTCGCCTATATAATAACAAATAAAAGCGTGCTAAGTTCGGCGGGGTTGACTCTTGGGAACCCATTTGGGAACCCATTCTGCTAAAATATGGGAGCTATGGCTAGTAATAAACCGAATTGGACAGTACTTGGTGCAGTTGTTGGGAGTCATAACAGAACACTATATGCAAAATTTCAGCCAAATCAGATGAAAATTGAGGCTTCCAGGGGCTCAAGAACTCAAATCGGGAGATCTGTTTAGGTGGAAGCTATATGAGCTTAAAACCCGAATTGGACCGTATTTGTCACAGTTGTTGGAAGTCATAACCGAACACTATATGCAAACTTTCACCCAAATCGGACAAAAATTGTGGCTTCCATGGGATCAAGAAGTCAAATCGGGAAATCGGTTTATATGGGAGCTATATCTACATCAAAACCGATATAGCCCATTTGCAATCTCCAACGACCTACATCAACATAAAGAATCTGTGCAAAATTTTAAGCAGTTAGATTAACGCGTTCGACCGCTATCGTGATTTCGACAGACGGACGGACGGACGGACATGGCTAGTTCGAATCAAAATTTTGAGACGATCAGAATTGGAGACTATTCTATAAATCCATCCTAAGTCATACCATCGCAGCATAACCGAGGCCACGATAGGAAACATGGAAGGAATGGAATAGGTTTCCGATCGGAAACCTGAGACGACACTTGAGCTCGAATGCGAGGCACTGCTGCCAGCGGCACAATCTTCGATTGGCGGAACCCTAGTATTGTCATCTGGAAGGTAATGTTACACAGATGAGTCAAAGCGAGAGGACAAAGTGGGCCTGAGGGTCAACATTGAGAACCCAGGGACTGAGATCTGTTTTAGACTGCCTGACCATAATACGGTTCTACAGGCGGAGATCCGGGCGATCACGGAATGCATGAGGTGATGTGCTGTTAACGCGAGGACGTCGACTACGACCATTTTTATGGACAATAAACAGGCCATAAGGGCAATAACATTCAGTACGGTAAAATCACGAACTGTCTTAGAATACAAGAAGGAGATTACCGCCTTCTCTGAGAATGGCACGATCCGCCGGGCCATAGCGAAGTAACTGGGAATCAAAAAGCAGAAGATTTGGCAGTGAAGGCCAGAGAACTGCCTTCAATAAACATGGTTAACCCGAATTCTTTCGGGTCGACGCAGTCCCAGCCAAGGGAGTGGGCGACGAATGCGCATGTAACCCTGTAGAACAACGAAAAGGTCGCTAGGAGGGCGAGAATCCTATGGGAAGATCCAGATTGTGAGAAGACGAGGCTATTACTGAAAGGAAGTAAGAAGGAGGTCAGTATAGCTTTCGTTATAATAAGGGGGCACTTAGGACTACGAGCTCACTTATGTAAAATCGATGCGGCAAGTGATAGAATGTGTAGGGTATGCGGGGATGATAAGAAGACCTTGGAGCATTTCCTATGTCATTGCCCAAATACATTGGAGGGGACACAATACCAACTTAGGGGCGTGGCTTGGAAAACAATTAAGGACTCTGTAGGTAGCACGCAACTCCTTACTTAGATTTTCTTTTTCGAGGTTACATTTTAAGTATTTGGAGAGCACATCAGGCCGATTTTTGGCTTAGGCGTGTGTCTATGGTAGCATGGGGCGGACTTTCAACCTAACCTAACCTCGAAAAAGAAAATCTTAGTCAGGATTTCCGTGCTACTTACAAAATCGCTACTTATTTTCCATAACACGCCTCTAAGTTCGTTCCCGTCTAGTGTTGTGTCCCCACCTAAATCTCGGTATCTGTTAGCAGCGAAATCCGGCCAATGACGTAGGTTATGCTCCAACGTCTCATCATTCTCTCCACATGTCCAACGCATGTTATCACTTGCCGCAGCGATTTTGCAAGAGTGAGCTCGTAGTCCTATGTGTCTCATGATGATACCAAAAGCTATACTGACCTCCTTCTTACTTCCTTTCAGAAAAATCAGGATAAATCCTGGAGATAACCACCGCCATGGTTGCGCAGAGGTAAACATTTCTGCCCATGACGCCGAAATCCTGGGTTCGAATCCAGCCGTAAACATTTGGTTTATTTGCTGCCGTGATTATCCTCTTCTAATCCTGGCGACACTTGTGGGGTACTATGCCATGAAAAAACTTCTCCAACGCTTACATTTTCCAATGATGTTGCCGGATTCTGCGGCAAGCCGTTAGGACTCGGCAGCGAAAAAGGCAGTCCCTGATCATTGAGCTTGAAACTAGTAACGGACAGCACCCATTCATATGGGATAAGTATACTCACTGGTCCTTAATGGAGTCTACAAGGGCAAATTTGCATTTGCAAAGTTTTGGCTCAATATCTTCATGTTCTAAGACTTTAGCATGGCTTCAATAGGCGGACGGGCTGCCATGGCTAGATCTCCTAAGAATTTTGCAAGGGTGAAGCTTATGGATATTTCCAAGTGTAACAAACGGAATATACCCACCGTGGTATTCATATTTTAACAGCCTACAAGTATGTCGCCTTCTCTTGCCTGCATTGCACTGTGCATCTTCATAAGAGTTTTGTTATGTGTGAGGCTAAGGCTGGTTTTGTGCTCAGCCTTATCTCCGTTTTAAAATGCACGAAACTCGGACACACGAGTATGTGGTGTGGTGTTTGTGCAAACGACAAATTCAGTGGCATTGGCACTAAGGCGCACAGTGCTAGGGCATAGAATTGAGATGGAAAGTTATTCGATTCGGTTGCTGCTAACGAACGACATCGTCATCATCATCGTCTACAGAACTGTGTTCGCGTTCGCGAGTCTCAACAGGGCGTTATGATATGACGTTGCCTTTGTAATATTGTAGTCGGCTTTGTTGTTGCCTTTGGGATTTTATTAGGCAATGCTAGAGAGTGTGCGTGTGTGTGTGTGTGTGTGTGTGTGTGTGTGTGCGAGCGTAATTGTTTCTCTGCTTCCTTTGTTGTTCTTGTGTGTGATGATGACGACGGCGATGGCCCTATTAAACATCTCATGGTCCACATATGTGAGATTTTTTTTGTTTGGATTTTTTTTTTATTTGCTTGTTGCTTCTTTTATTGTTTTGTACTTTTTTTTATTATTTGTTTGTCTGTTTGTTTCTTTTTCTGTCTCATATTTTGCTTTCTTTCGTACTGGTAGGAGATGTTTGTAATGCAAATGTTTGCATGCATGGCCCTGACAACACAAGCAAAGACATTCTGTTCCTCTTTGGCTTGTTGTCTGTGATAGTCATTGGCTTTGACCATTCCTTTATTTTAAATGCCGAGCTGTCATTATTTTCTAACCATTGTGGTATTCCAAGTATGTCCACATTTGGGTTGTTTGAAATTCAATCGTCTTAATATCCACTCTACTTTAGATTTTCCGCGAAAGGAGTCTTTTTATGACACACGAGTACACGAATGGCACAGTTTCTAATAACCCCTTAATTGGAAGAGCTATCTTTTATGGGGGCCATGAAGAGACCATTTGATAGAGCAGGGGCGTAGATTGCAGAAGGATTATGAAAAGTAAAAAATTTACGTAACGAGTCCCATAATTGAAGGGCATAATTTTACTCTACGTACCAAATTTTGGCAAAAGCAGGCATTAAGTCTTCTTGGAACCGAACAAGGATAAACAAGAGATCGATTTACATGGGAGCAATATCAGGTTGAAAACAGATTTGGACCGTACTTGTCACAGTTTTTGGAAGTCATGAAAAAATAGACCGTGCGAAATTTCAGCGCTATAGGATAACAATTGCGGCTTCTAGGGGCTCAAGAAGCCTAATCGAGAAATCAGTTTATATGGAAGCAATATCAGGTTGTAGACCGATTTGGACCGTACTTGGCACTGTTGTTGGAAGTTGTAACAGAACACTTCATGCACTATCTTAGCCAAGCCGGACAAGAATTTATATCCACCACTCCATCATATGGTGATGGTGGATATAAAAATTGGGTAATTTTATACCCATATGGTCAACTCTTTACATGACAAAGTACCTCAGAAATTTGAGCACTAGTTGAGGATAACCACCGCTGCAAATTTTTCGGATATTCTCGCCGGGATTTGAACACAGATGTAAAGTGTCAAATTCGAACATGCAGACCTCTGGGCTACGGTGGCCTTTATTATTATTATAAAAGAGCTTATGTTAACTTATTCGTTCCATTCTATTATTACCCCATATTATCACTCACTTTGATGTACTTTGATGCTTTCTGTCAGACCTTGACTAAATGAGCTGATGATGGCGGCAATCATAAATGACAAAATGGCATTGCCATCACAATTATGACGAGTACTGTATAGCATTGCATTTGACTTTCATGTGGATTACTTTTGCTACTCAATTTTGAAAAGATGCCAAAATCGGTCTCCGACATATTTATGACGTAAAACGAAAAGAAAAACATGTAAAAAGGCATTAAGTTCAGCCGGGCCGATACCCACCACCTCGAGTATATATACAAACCCCCTTTCGTCACAATTTGGTGAGAATTGGATAACTATAGCATCCAAATTCGGCACGGACATTGATAGGGTCTAATAAATATAAGTCACTGTTCAATTTTGTAGAACAAAATATTTGTATTTTTGGCAGTTATAGCCAAATATAGTCCGATCTGAACCATATTTGGGTCAGATGTCGGGAGGCTTAAAATAACGAACTGTTTAAAATTTCAGCGAAATCGGGTAATAAGTAAAGCTTTTATGGCCCTAAGACTCTTTATCGGGAGATCGGTCTATATGGTAGCTACATCTAAATATATTCCGATCTGAATCATATTTGGGTCTGTTATTGGAAAGCCTCAAACTACTCATTGGTGCAAATTTCAGTAACATCGGTTGAAAAAATCAAGCTTTTATGGGCATTAGACCTTTTATCGGAAAATCGGTCTATATGGCAGCTATATCCAAATATAGTCCGATCTGAACCATACTTAGGTCAGATGTTGGGAGGCTTAAAATAACCCACTGTTTCTAATTTCAGAGTAATCAGGTAATAAATAAAGCTTTTATGGCCTTCAGATCCTTTATCGGGAGATCAGTCTTTATGACAGCTATATATAAATATAGTCCGATCTGAACCATATTGGGGTCGGATGTCGGGAGGCATAAAACTGCGCACTATTCCAAATTTAAGCGAAATCGGATAAAAAATAAAGCTTTTATGGCCTTCAGATCCTTTATTGGGAGATCGGTCTATATGGCAGCTATATCTAAATATAGTCCGATCTGAACCATATTTGGGTCAGATGTCGGGAGGCTTAAAAGCTTTTTATACCCTCCACCATGGTATGGGGGTATACAAATTTCGTCATTCTGTTTGTAAATTCTCGAAATATTCGTCTAAGACCCCATAAAGTGTATATATTCTTGATCGACATGACATTTTAAGTCGATCTAGCCATGTCCGTCCGTCTGTCTGCCCGTCCGTCTGTCTGCCCGTCCGTCTGTCTGCCCGTCCGTCTGTCTGTCGAAAGCACACTAACTTTCCAAGGAGTAAAGCTAGCCGCTTGAAATTTTGCACAAATACTTTTCATTGGTGTAGTTCAGTTGGAATTGTAAATGGGCCATATCGGTCCATGTTTTGATATAGCTAACCGATCGGGAGTCTTGACTTCTAGAGCCTTTAGAGGACGCAATTACTATCCGATTTGGCTGAAATTTGGTATGATGTGTTTCGGTATAACTTCCAACAACTCTGCTAAGTATGGTGCAAAACGGTCCATAACCTGTCATAGCTGTCATATAAACTGATCTGGGATCTTGACTTCTTGAGCCTCTAGAGGGCGCAATTACAATACAATTTGGCTGAAATTTGGCATGAAGTGTTTTGTTAAGACTTTCAACAACTGTGCTAAGGTATGGTGCAAATCGGTCTATAACCTGATATAGCTGTCATATAAACCGATCTGGGGTCTTGACTTCATCAGCCTCTAGAGGACGCAATTAACATCCGAGTTGGCTGAAATTCGGTATGACGTGTTTCGGTACGACTTCCAACAACTGTGCTATATATGGTTTAAATCGGTTTATAACCTGATATAGCTGTCATATAAACCGATCTGGGATCTTGACTCTTTGAGCCTCTAGAGAGCGCAATTCTTATCCGATTTGGCTGAACTTTTGAACAACGATTTCTGTCATTACCTTGAACATACGCGACAAATATGGTCTAAATCGCATTACAGCCTGATACTGCTCACATATAAACCGATCTCCCCATTTTACATCTCGAGCCTCTAGAGGGCGCAATTCTTATCCGATTTCGCTGAACAACGGCTTCTGTCATTACTTTTAACATAGGTGTCAAATATGGTCTGAATCGGTCTATAGTCTGAATCCGAACAACAGAGATACCGGGAAAAGAATTCGACAAATTTGATCCATGGCGGAGGGTATATAAGATTCGGCTAGGCCGAACTTAGCATGCTTTTACTTGTTTGAGTATATTTTTTATATACCAAACTCTAAGTTGTATTATCTTCTTGAAGAAACATACAGAGAAGATACAATTCTCTGGGAAAAATAGAAAAATTTTAATTACCTTCACCAACACTCTTCTGTTGTCTTTGAGATTCGTCATCATCATACATTTCAAACAATTGATGGCGCGAAAATGGTATGCACAGACCTCATCACTCTACGTAGTCTTGATTATGACGAAAAGTGATCTACGAAACGTACAAAACATTCCCAACATGTCCATGACATGTGTTGCACAAATGTTTCACGGTATGTCTTGGTTATGGTACTCTTGTTTCATTTCTTATCTAAGAATAATTTGTAATAGTTTTTCAGTATGCCACAAGGCATGGGTGATGTTTTGTTTATATAAAAAAGCGATGAATTTGAAAAAAAGAATTTCTTTAGAGGAATAGATGGAAAGGGGTTTAGAATATTCAGGCGATATTTTTTGACAGAGATCTCATGGGAGAAAAATACCAGATTTAATTTGTTGGGGCCTTGAAAATGGTGTTGCTAACTTTTTTGGTCAAAAAATTAAAGTAAAGTTGAGGTGGAAGATTCTGCTCTTAGGAGACTCTTTTTACCTTCCTTTTGAAGGGTGCAAAAGATGGGGACTAATTGGTTTGTTTCTTCGTTTTTTTTTCACTTTACTCAGTTTATCCCATTGACACTGACTCACTTGTTAAAATTCTTTCGAAATAGTTTTGTAAAAATATCACCCTTGAAGCAGCGTTAAATATTAAAATTTCTCTGCTAAGGAAATTATTATAAATTTCATTTATATATGTTTTTTTTGTTGTAGCTCTTGTTGTTGTAATGATTGAATTGTATTTGCTGTCTGGCATACATTTTAATAAAAGCTAATTGAACAAAATATTCATGCCATGAGTCTTTTCAGCGCTTCATTCACTCTACGCCCTACAAATGGAATGGGTGATTTCAAGTCAAACACCCCCTTCTATACATAGAGGAGAAGATTTCAGAGCGATGGTAGATGATGATGGTGGTGATGTCAATGACTACGATGATAATGATGATGATGTTGATGTTGATCATCCCCATCATCACAACACAAATGCGGCGGCAAAGATGATGGTGATGTTATACCCCCTATAATGGTGTCTCAAGTATGCATAGGCAAGAGTTTTTTATTCTCTCTCCCTAGGCTGCTAAGTCTATGGGTTGTCTGTGTTAGTGTGAGTGTGTGTGTGCGTGTTGGTATTAAATGTTTATAATATTTTTTTATTGGGTTCAATTAATTAATTGTTGTGATGGGCCCACAAAGTTTGTTTGTATGGTCTTCCATCTATTATCATCATGCTTGTATATGGTTAATGTGTTTGTGTGCATACACAAAGGCAAGGATTGTAGATTATATGAATGAAATGTATGTGAAATTTAATCAAATAATCATAACAAACAATAACGATAATAATAATTTAAATTGAGGGAACAAAAATATGAAACTAAAATACATAGAAACAACTTAAAGGGGTACAGAGCGAATCACAAAAATGTTTTACTAAGAGGAATAACTAACTATTCTTATAGAAAACCTTATTCAGCCAGGCTGAATTAAAATTTTCCTATAGGAAAACCTTATTCAGGCAGGCTGAATTAAAGTTTTCCTTTAGGAAAACCTTATTCAGCCAGGCTGAATTAAAGTTTTCCTGATAGGAAAACCTTATTCAGCCAGGCTGAATTAAAGTTTTCCTGATAGGAAAACCTTATTCAGCCAGGCTGAATTAAAGTTTTCCTATAGGAAAACCTTATTCAGCCAGGCTGAATTAAAGTTTTCCTATAGGAAAACCTTATTCAGCCAGGCTGAATTAAAGTTTTCCTATAGGAAAACCTTATTCAGCCAGGAAAACCTTATTCAGCCAGGCTGAATTAAAGTTTTCCTATAGGAAAACCTTATTCAGCCAGGCTGAATTAAAGTTTTCCTATAGGAAAACCTTATTCAGCCAGGCTGAATTAAAGTTTTCCTATAGGAAAACCTTATTCAGCCAGGCTGAATTAAAGATTTCCTATAGGAAAATCTTATTCAGCCAGGCTGAATTAAAGTTTTCCTATAGGAAAACCTTATTCAGCCAGGCTGAATTAAAGTTTTCCTATAGGAAAACCTTATTCAGCCAGGCTGAATTAAAGTTTTCCTATAGGAAAACCTTATTCAGCCAGGCTGAATTAAAGTTTTCCTATAGGAAAACCTTATTCAGCCAGGCTGAATTAAAGTTTTCCTATAGGAAAACCTTATTCAGCCAGGCTGAATTAAAGTTTTCCTATAGGAAAACCTTATTCAGCCAGGCTGAATTAAAGTTTTCCTATAGGAAAACCTTATTCAGCCAGGCTGAATTAAAGATTTCCTATAGGAAAATCTTATTCAGCCAGGCTGAAACCTTATTCAGCAATGGCTTGATCGTCAAATCAATCTAGTCATGTCTGTCCGTCCGTCCATCTGTCTGCCGAAAGCACGCTAACTTTCGAAGGAGTAAAGCTAGTCGCTTGAAATTTTGCACAAAATCATTTTATAAGTGTAGGTCGGTTGGGATTGTAAATGGGCCAAATCGGTCCATTTTTTAATATACCTGCTATATAACCCGATCTTGGGTCTTGACTTCTTGAGCCTCTAGAGGGCGCAATTCTTATCCGATTAAAGTTTTCCTATGGGAAAACCTTATTCAGCCAGGCTGAATTAAAGTTTTCCTATGGGAAAACCTTATTCAGCCAGGCTGAATTAAAGTTTTCCTATGGGAAAACCTTATTCAGCCAGGCTGAATTAAAGTTTTCGTATAGGAAAACCTTATTCAGCCAGGCCGAATAAAAGTTTTCCTATAGGAAAACCTTATTCAGCCAGGCTGAATTAAAGTTTTCCTATAGGAAAATCTTATTCAGCCAGGCTGAATTAAAGTTTTCCTATAGGAAAACCTTATTCAGCCAGGCTGAATTAAAGTTTTCCTATAAGAAAACCTTATTCAGCCAGGCTGAATTAAAGTTTTCCTATAGGAAAACCTTATTCAGCCAGGCTGAATTAAAGTTTTCCTATAGGAAAACCTTATTCAGCCAGGCTGAATTAAAGTTTTCCTATAGGAAAACCTTATTCAGCCAGGCTGAATTAAAGATTTCCTATAGGAAAACCTTATTCAGCCAGGCTGAATTAAAGTTTTCCTATAGGAAAACCTTATTCAGCCAGGCTGAATTAAAGTTTTCCTATAGGAAAACCTTATTCAGCCAGGCTGAATTAAAGTTTTCCTATAGGAAAACCTTATTCAGCCAGGCTGAATTAAAGTTTTCCTATAGGAAAACCTTATTCAGCCAGGCTGAATTAAAGATTTCCTATAGGAAAATCTTATTCAGCCAGGCTGAAACCTTATTCAGCAATGGCTTGATCGTCAAATCAATCTAGTCATGTCTGTCCGTCCGTCCATATGTCTGCCGAAAGCACGCTAACTTTCGAAGGAGTAAAGCTAGTCGCTTGAAATTTTGCACAAAATCATTTTATAAGTGTAGGTCGGTTGGGATTGTAAATGGGCCAAATCGGTCCATTTTTTAATATACCTGCTATATAAACCGATCTTGGGTCTTGACTTCTTGAGCCTCTAGAGGGCGCAATTCTTATCCGATTTGTCTGAAATTTTGCACATGGTGTTTTCATATCACTTCCAACAACTGCGCTTAGTATGGTTAAAAACGGTCCATGTTTTGATATAGCTGCCCTATAAACCGATCTTGGGTCTTGACTTCTTAAGCTTCTAGAGGGCGCAATTCTTATCCGATTTGGCTGAAATTTGGCATTACGTGTTTCGGTATGACTTCCAACAGCTGTGCTAAGTATGGTTCAAATCGGTCCATAACCTGATAGAGCTGCCATATAAACCGATCTTGGGTCTTGACTTCTTGAGCTTCTAGAGGGCGCAATTCTCACCCGATTTACGGAAATTTTGCACATCGTGTTTCGGCATCACTTTCAATAACTTTGCAAAGTATGGCGCAAATCGGTATATAACCTGATATAGCTGCCATATAAACCGATCTGGGGTCTTGACTTCTTGAGCCTCTAGAGCGCGCAATTCTTATCCGATATGACTGGAATTTTGCATGAGTTGTTTTGTTATGACTTCCAATAACTGCGCTTAGTATGGCGCAAATCGGTACATAACCTAATATAGCTGCTATATAAACCGATCTGGGGTTTTGACTTCTTGAGCCTCTAGAGGGCGCAATTCTCATCCGATTTGGCTGAAATTTTGCATGAGGTGTTTTGTTATGACCTCCAATAACTGTGCTTAGTATGGCCCAAATCGGTATATAACCTGATATAGCTGCCATATAAACCGATATTGGGTTTTGACTTCTTGAGCATCTAGAGGGCACAATTCTCATCCGATTTGGCTGAAATTTTGCATGAGGTGTTTCGTTATGACCTCCAATAACTGTGCTTAGTATGGCCCAAATCGGTATATAACCTGATATAGCTGCCATATAAACCGATATTGGGTTTTGACTTCTTGAGCTTCTAGAGGGCGCTATTCTCATCCGATTTGGCAGAAATTTTATACAACGGCTTCTCTCATGACTTTCAACATACGTGTCCAATATGGTCTGAATCGATCAATAGCTTGATACAGCTCCCATATAAACCGATCTCCCGATTTTGCTTCTTGAGCCCCTACAAGGCACAATTCTTATCCAAATGAACTGCAATATTACACAATGAATTCTACAACGTTCTGCATTCATTTAGTGTCCGAATCGGACTATAACTTGATATAGCTCCAATAGCATGACAGTTATTATTCAATATATGCATAGAACTCCACAAATGCGATCCATGGTGGAGGGTATATAAGATTCGGCCCGGCCGAACTTAGCAAGCTCTTATTTTTCCTATGACATTAAAAATTCCTCCACCATATCCCTTCATTGTCATGCAGTTGTCCTATTTTTGGGCAACATGTTTTGATTATTTATTTATATCATTAAAATTTGATTTAACATTCCAAACCTTGTCCCATTGTCCCTTTCTGGCAAATCGGACAAACCTTTACAAACCACATAACAAATTACAATCCGATGAGAACATGCACAGGACACTCAACGCACTCGACAAAGAATCCTCGCTCCCAAACAGCTACGAATATAAGGCAATGGGTATTGTCTTTAGCCAACAATGGATATTCCACATTTGAAACAAAGGTCCTTGATAAGAACCATGAAAGAGAGAGAGAGAGAGAGAGAAAGACTGGCAGCTCATACAAATCTTTTAAAAAGGATTTCATAAAAACAAGAATAAATTCAATTGAAATAAAACCTTTGCTCTGTTTTCGTTGCCATCCCACATCCTTGCCTGGCTGTTGTAGTCGAACTTTAAAAGGTTATGACACATGGCTATGAAATTACATGGAGTATACATTGAAAGTTTTTGCCCAAAAAAGCCATAAATCTTTGAGCAAATTAAACTTAGCTTGCTGCTGTTTTTGGTATATGGAGCGAGTCATTCAATGATTCAAGTGAGTAATTTTTTTCTGGCATCTCTTAAGGGGTGATGAAATCAAAAGTAATAATCCACAAAACCACTGCGGGTAAAAGGATAAAAGGGGTGAGTGAGTGTGATTGCATTCCATTGCCATATGCATTGCATTTGGTAAAATTTTGTTCTGTATTTTTTTGTACAAAAGTCTTTATTTTTTTCCATTTTTTTTGGGGTTTATCATGACAAAATTCAATTGTTTTAGTGTTTGGTATGGAAATGACATACGAAGTTGAAATATACTCAGGCTAAAGAATGATTATAAATTTTAAGCAGACTCTCGGATACCCTAAGTACTGTGGGTTAGGCGATGTCTGTATAGTGTGATATTCAGAGTTGTTGGTATACAGGCTGACTACTACTTCACATTCAGTGCTAAACGACTGAGAAACAAACTGTAAGAGGTGAGTTTTCGCCCCCCTTTCCGCTATGAAGAAATTAAGTACCCATTTTTTGCCAAGGGTGCATTCTTCACCATCTCTCAAAAAATTTTAGAAAAATCTGTTCAATTGTAAATCGAGAGCTCGGTCTATATGGAAAATATATCAAAATAGGCTCTAATCTTCATCATATTCGTATAGGACGTGTAGTACTCTCATACAACTCAATGTGCCAAATATCTTCAAAATCAGGCCATGTATGGGGTTAAAGACTTTCAATCGGGAAAATGGTTTATATGGGGACTACATGCAAATGTTGCCCGATTTTCCGCACAAAATGTGGGAGGACCTTCAATTTTAGAGAAATCGGGTAATAAATATGACTTTTATGGATCAAAAAACGAGAGATCATGATATATTGGTTGCCCAAAAAGTAATTGCGGATTTTTTAAAAGAAAGTAAATGCATTTTTAATAAAACTTAGAATGAACTTTAATCAAATATACTTTTTTTAAACTTTTTTTCTAAAGCAAACTAAAAGTTACAGCTGATAACTGACGGAAGAAAGAATGCAGTTACAGAGGCACAAGCTGGGAAAAAAATTGTCAACGCCGTTTATATGAAAAATCCGCAATTACTTTTTGGGCAACCCAATAGAAATCCATATAGGTAACATTTTATGATCTTCGCCCTAACAGGCAAAATACTTGAAAATGAAGAAAATCGGTGGAGCCCGGCTGGCATTCGAACCTGGGCTCACGGATCAATAGCCGTTGCCGTTGTCTAGTGTTTCAAGCCATCAACACAAATTCCAACAAATGCACAGAATCATGTGTATACCATGGGAGTATTGTAAATTGTGCAGACAGAAAATCTGTCATTACACAAAAAAACATGCATTGGGAAAAGTACAGCTCAAAGACAGGTTTGTCGAGCGTGGCTAATGTGGTATTTATATCAAAGAGGCGTTTTTGCAATAAATTCGGTACAAGTACAACATACCAACGTACGACCTTTGAAGCCCTTCACACCTAATATGGCTAATGAGTAATTCTGAACCAAATTATGAAACACGTCCCACAGTGCTTGTTTTGTGTTTCGATCTCTGATTTTCCTTTTCCATTTGCAAAGAAAAATCTCCAATCAATGAGCTCGTCTCGAAAGAGAAACAAACAAAACAAGTAAAGAGGCGTTAAGTTGGGCCAAGTTGCAGAAAAATGTCGAAGAGCCTAACACAAATCACTGCCTCAAATTTCAGCGACATCGGACAATAAATGTGACTTTTATGGACCTAAGACCCTAAATCGTCGGATCGGTCTATATGACAGCTATATCGAAATCTGGATCGATCTAGGCCAAATTACCGAAGGATATAGAAGGACCTAACACAACTCACCGTCCCGAATTTCAGCAAAATCGGACGATAAATGCGCCTTTTTTGGGCCTAAGACCCTAAATCGGAGGATCGGTCTATATGGCAGCTATATCTAAATCTGAAACGATCATGGCCAAATTACCGAAGGATATCGAAGGACCTAACACAACTCACTGTCCCAAATTTCAGCAAAATAAATGCGGCTTTTATGGGCCTAAGACCTTAAATCGAGAGATCGGTCTATATGACAGCTATATCCAAATCTGAAACGATCAGGACCAAATTAAAAAAAGATGTCGAAGGGCCTTACACAACTCATTGTCCAAAATATCGGAGACATCGGACAATAAATGCGCCTTTTATGGGCGCAAAACTTTAAATCGAGATATCGGTCTATGTGGCAGCTATATCCAAATCTGGACCGATCTGGGCCAAATTAAAGAAGGATGTCGAAGAGCCTAACACAACACACTGTCCCAAATTTCAGCAAAATCGGATAATTAATGTGGCTTTTATGGGCCAAAGACCTTAAATCAAGAGATCGGTGTATATGACAGCTATATCCAAATCTAGACCGATTTAAGCCAAACTGAAGAAGAATGTCGAAGGGCCTAACACAACTCATTGTCCCAAATTTCGGCGACATTGGAAAATAAATGTGACTTTTATGGGCCTAAGACCTTAAATCGAGAGATCGATCTATATGGCAGCTATATCCAAATCTGATCCGATCAGAGCCAAATTAAAAAAGGATGTTGAAGGGCTTAACACAACTCGCTGTCCCAAATTTCAGCGACATCGGACAATAAATGCGCTTTTATGGGCCCAAAACCTAAAATCGAGAGATCGGTCTATATGGCAGCTATATTCAAATCTGGACCAATCTAGGCAAAATGGAACAAGAATGTTGAAGGGACTAACACAACTCATTGTCCCAAATTTCAGCAAAATCGGATAATTAATGTGGCTTTTATGGGCATATGACCCTAAATCGGTGGATCGATATATACAGCAGCTATATTCAAATCTGGACCGATCTGGGTCAACTGGAAGAAGGATGTTGAGGATCGGTCTTTATGACAGCTATAAATAAATGCAGCTTTTATGGGCCTAAGACCTTAAATCGAGAGATCGGTCTATATGGCAGCTATATCCAAATCTGAAACGATCAGGGCCAAATTAAAAATGGATGTCGAAGGGCTTAACACAACTCATTGTCCCAAATATCGGAGACATCGGACAATAAATACGCTTTTTATGGGCCCAAAACCTTAAATCGAGAAATCGGTCTATATGGCAGCTATATCCAAATCTGGACCAATCTAGGCAAAATGGAAGAAGAATGTCGAGAAGCTTAACACAACTCACTATCCCAAATTTCAGCAAAATCGGAAAATAAATGCGCTTTTCATGGGTCCAAAACCTGCAATCGGGAGATCGGTCTATATGGCAGCTATATCCAAATCTGGACCAATTTAGGCGAAATGGAAGAAGAATGTCGAAGGGCCTAACACAACTCACTGTCTCAAATTTCGGCGACATTGGAAAATAAATGTGACTTTTATGGACCTAAGACCCTAAATCGGAGGATCGGTCTATATGGCAGCTATATCCAAATCTGGACTGAAGGATGTCGAAGGGCTTAACACAACTCATTATCTCAAATTTCAGCAAAATCGGATAATAAGTGTGGCTTCTCTGGGTCTAAGACCCTAAATCGGCCGATCGGTCTATATGGGGCTGTATCAAGATATGTTCCCCGAAACACCCCCCAAAGGGGTGATGCCCATAAATACATGGTCCTACATTTGGATATCAAATTCGTATTCTACTCCCAAATACCTTTATTTGAGACCCATATTGTCACTAAAAAATTGCTGTTTGTGGGGTATTTCGGGAAAGGGTTGGACCCGCAGAAAATTGGTCCCGGAAGTGAGTATCAATTCTTGCTCTACCCGACCGGAGGGGTTTTGGGTTATGTGGCGGCCTCTCAGTGACTTGGCTTTGAAAATATATATCAGTTTCATGTTCTATTCTAAAAAACCTCTTATTTGAGCCTCATATGGCGATGGTCAGCAAATACTTCCTATTTGGGTGGTGTAATGGGGGTGGAGTAACCCCATAGACACTTTTCCCGAATATTGACATCTGAATCGCTCATTATTTCCAAAGAGCTTTCATTTGAGCCCCATATTGTTATTGTCGTAAATTTGTCCGATTTTGGGGTATTTTGGGGGTTTGGATGGTCCCCCAAACACTTGATCCGATAATTGGATGTCAAATTCGTTTTCTAATTTTTAATACCTTTGGGGGTGTTTTGGGGAAGGGGGACCCCAGAAACTTGGTTCCACATTTGGATATCAGATTCGTATTTAACTCGCAATTACCTTTCATTGGAGTCACATATTGCCATGGTTGGTGGTAGCATATTGCCATGGTATGTCCGATTTTGAGGTGATTTGAGGGTTTGGGTGGTCCTCCAAACACTTGGTCAGACAATTGTATATCAGATTCGTTTTCTGGTCTTAAATACCTTTCATTTGAGTCCCATATTGTCGTGATTGGTGTATATATATATATGGTCGGTTTTGGGGGTAGGGCGCCCCCCTCTAGGTACCCTTTCCAAAATTTTGATATCAAATTTCTGTTTGTAGGTTACTATAAGAGAGCACACACTCATCTCCGAGATCTGGCGTTTCTGAAAATTTTGGTTGGTTTTGGGGGACGAAATTTATATACCACCCCCGCCCCACCCCCCTCACCCTATAGTGGAGGGTATAAAAATTATACTATTTAGTTATACCATGCTTGCTTTCATTCTTATTGCCAAATTTGGTCCTCATAACAAACCCATATTCCAACTTTAGGTATTCAAATACCATGGTAGGGTGTGCAATACAATAACCCCTACCACATATGTGGCATTTTTCATAACATATATGCATATGTTTGCAGAGACAAAGTTCCGGAACGAACCAACCAACCAACCATTATAGCTAAGTCCCAGCTAAGGATGCAAGCATGGCGACGAATATAAATACAAGTCTCCATATGTGTGTGTGTATGCGAATGCTGGTGACACTAGTGACACACTGTTTGGTTAATACAAAACACATTTAGTCATGTGAAAAGTACCCCGATCTGCTTTCATTCACTCTCAAGTTCTTTGAAGAGCTCTCCTCCTGTTCTTCTCGCTCCATCACTCTGCATACAAATACGTTGCCATTTTGGTTGTTGCTTGACAGTCAGTTGGTCGTTCGGTTGGTTGCTTGAATGGTTAGTCATCGTTTGGCCTGTCCTACAGGCTAGCAATGCGAGTAATATGTGAGTTTGGGTTTTACTTGCCAGCCTCACATCTCGCACATCTTGATATCCTTTGGTCCTGCGGCGTCCAACACCAGAAAGGGATGCTCTAAGAGTTGTTGAATTGCATTATTCATTTTGCTCTTTGCATCATGTCTGTGCTGTGTGGTGTGTGTGTGTGTTGAGCATGAGTGTGGTTGTTGTTGTGTTTTGTTTGTTTGTGATGTCAGTCTTCTATCGATGTTGGTGTATGGCAAAGGAATTGTTGGTGTGTAATACCAACAAACATCTCAACATAATAGCAGACATACACAGGTCTTGTGTTCTCCTTGATTTTCCTCCAAATCTAGCCATTCAAACAAGCATCCCATTTGCAGATAGCTCAATATCCGAACACAGAGGCATTATGCAACCAACCATATGGAGTTTAGAGTGCTTCATTATCAAAAAAAAATACTAAACAATAAACAAGAAAATTACGTCAGTTTCTTTAATTATGCTCGTAACTGGTCATGAAAGAACTTGGAGTCCTTTGAAAAATCTATAAAGAAAGTCCAAATGCTTCAATACTTACCCCATATTAAGGAAGATGGCTATTACAGCCAAAAAAAAAAAATCTGTAAAGAAACAGAAGTGAAGAGAAAATTAGTTTTTTGTAAATAAGCCCAAAGTATAAATAAAAAATTTTATATATTGGGTTGCCCAAAAAGTAATTGCGGATTTTTCATATAGTCGGCGTTGACAAATTTTTTCACAGCTTGTGACTCTGTAATTGCATTCTTTAGAAAAAAGTGTAAAAAAAGTATATTTGATTAAAGTTCATTCTAAGCTTTTTTAATAAAAATGCTTTTACTTTCTTTTAAAAAATCCGCAATTACTTTTTGGGCAACCCAACAGAAGTACAAATGTTGAAAAAATTATTAAACTAACCCGACCATTGGCCTTTCAGGCAAAACTCTCTGCTCTAAGACGCTGATATGATGATGATAACAGGCTTTTCACCCACAAGTTCATAGGAGGGGTATAGTGCTGCGGTGGGTGCACCAACACATTTGCACATTATTTTCAAGCGCATGGCCCAGTGAGCAATTTTTGCCGATCGCTCTGATGTTAGAATATTTTCCAAAGTTTTTAGATGTTGCATAAGCAAATTTGACACTATGACAATAGAGACTATTCTAGATAACCCACACATTGACATACAATTACGTGTGGGACAGCCACTGCTGCTATGACTTAAGGCGATGGAAGAATGGATTGAGGATGGGAGCAGCTCATACCATAGCGGTATAAACGAGGCGACTATAGGAAACCTGGAAGGAATGGAAGAGGTTTCCGATCGGGGGTCGAGGTCGAGTGCGAGGCACTGCTGCCATCGGCACAGTCTTGAATTGAAGGAACCCTGGTATTGCCATCTGGAACAACATGTTGCGCAGATGCATCAAAGCTAGAATACAGGCGACGATAGATACCCAGTCGGATACCTGAGACGACATTTGAGGTCGAGTGCGAGGCACTGTTGCCAGTGGCACAGTCTTGGATTGAAGGAACCCTGGCATTGCCATCTGGAAGATCATGTTACACGGATGGATCAAAGCTAGAATACAGGCGACGATAGATACCCTGTCGGATACCTGAGACGGCATTTGAGGTCGAGTGCGAGGCACTGTTGCCATCGGCACAGTCTTGAATTGAAGGAACCCTAGCATTGCCATCTGGAAGATCATGTTACACGGATGCATCAAAGCTAGAGTACAGAATGGGCCTGGGAGTCCACATTGAGTACCCAGGGACTGAGATCTGTTTTCGACTGCCTCACCAAAATAGGGTCCTGCAAGCCGTGATCCGGGCGATCACGGAATGCTTGAGGTGGTGTGGTGCTAAGGCGAGTGTGAATATCTTTACGGACAGTTAACAGGCAATAAGGATAATAACAACCAGGACGGTAAGATCACGAACAGTCTTGGATTGTAGGAAGGAGATTAACGCCTTCTCTGAGGGTGGCTCTGAGAGTGCCAGGCCAAAGCGGAGTAATTGGGAATGAGGAAGCAGATGATTTGGGGGAAGGCCAGAGAACTGCCGTCAATGAACTTGGATAACCCGAAGACTTTCGGGTCGACGCAGTCCGAGTTAAGGGAGTGGGCGACGAATAAGCAAGCAACATTGTGGAACAGCGAAACGGTCGGTAGGACGGCAAAAATTCTATGGGGGGGGGGGGGGATTTCCAGATCGTGAGAAGACGAGGCTGTTACTGACAGAAGAAGTAAGAGGAGGTCAGTATAGCTTCTGGTATCATAGCGGGACACATAGGACTACTAGCTCACTTATGTAGAATCGGTTCGTCGGCAAGTGATAGCATGTGCAGGGCATGCGGGGAAGTTAATAAGACGCTGGAGCATTTCCTATGTCATTGCCCGGCTTTCGCGGCTAACAGATGCCGTTACTTAGGTGGGGACACAATCTCAGACAACATTTGTGAGGTAATATGCCATGTAAAACTTCTCTCCAAAGAGGTGTCGCACTGCGGCACGCCGTTCAGGCTCGGCTGTAAAAAGTAGGCCCCTTATCATTGAGCTTAAACTTGAATCGGACAGCACTCATTGACATGTGAGAAGTTTGCCCCTGTTCCTTGGTGGAATGTTCATGGGCAAAATTTGCATTTTGCATTTGGAAGTAGCACGGAATTCTTTGCTTAAAATTTTCTTTTTCGAATTTATTTTTTAAAGCGCACAACAAGCCGTTTGCTGGCTTAGGTGTATGTCCACAGTGGCATGGGGAAGATTAATATCTGCACCCTCTTGTTAATCGAACATAACCTAACCTAGGTCGGGACACAATACCAGACAAGATCGATTTAGCCATGTCCGTCCGTTTGCCCGTCCGCCCGTCTGCCCGTCCGCCCGTCCGTCCGTCTGTAGATAGTCGATCTAGCCATGTCCGGACGGACGGACTGTTCTTCCGTCTGTGCGTCCGTCCGTTCGTCTGTCCGTACGTCCGTCGACAGACGCTAAGCACGCTAACTTTTGAAGGAGTAAAGTTAGGCACTAATATACCTGCCATATAAACCGATCTTGGGTCTTGACTTCTTGAGACACTAGAGGGCACAATTCTTATCCGATTTGACTGAAATTTTGCATGAGGTGTTTTATTATGACTTTCAACAACTGTGCTGAGTATGGTTTATAACCTGATACAGCTGCCATATAAACCCATCTGGGGTTTTGACATCTTGAGCGTCTACAGGGCGCAATTCCTATCCGATTTGGCTGAAATTTTGCACAACGTGTTTCAATATGGTTTCCAACAACTGCGCGAAGTATGCTTTAAATCGGACCATAAACTAATATAGCTGCCATATAAACCGATATGGGATCTTGACTTCTTGAGCCTCCAGAAGGCGTAATTATTTTCTCCCGTGACCTTCAACATACTTGTCAAATATGGTCCGAATCGGTCTATAGCCTGATATAACTCCCAAAAAACCGATCTCTCTGTTTTACTTCCTGATCCACTAAAGGGCGCAATTCTTACTAGAATTGACAGAAACATTACACAATGACTTCTACTATGGTCTGCAGCATTCAATTCAACTATGGTCCGAATCGGACTATAACTTGATATAGCTCCAAAATTAAATCAATTATTTTCTTTTATCCTTTGTTTGCCTAAAAGGAGGTATCGGGAGAAGAACTCGACAAATGCGATCTATGGTGGAGGTAATATAAGATTTGGCCCGTCCGAACTTAGTACGCTTTTACTAGTTTTTTTTTTATTAATGAGTATTTTTCCGTTGGCCACCTGTTGGGGATGATTTTGTTACAGAGACCACATTTGTGAGAGATCAATTATTTGAATGCCTTGAAAAGTTTGCAACGTACACGTGCTAGCAGGTATGTAGCCACTGTAAAAAAAGATGCGCCCATTCATAAATACCTGTTAATATTGGGTTGCCCAAAAAGTAATTGCGGATTTTTTAAAAGAAAGTAAATGCATTTTTAATAGAACTTAGAATGAACTTTAATCAAATATACTTTTTTTTGCACTTTTTTTCTAAAGCAAGCTAAAAGTAACAGCTGATAACTGACAGAAGAAAGAACGCAATTACAGAGTCACAAGCTGTGAAAAATTTTTCCAACGCCGACTATATGAAAAATCCGCAATTACTTTTTGGGCAACCCAATAAAATATTGAACACCTATGTTAACTATCGGCAACGTGGCAATTGCTGATAGACCATTAAGTAAATGGAGACGCATGCCGCTGAAAAACCACGTCATTGGACGCTTCAAACTTCTTAAGCCAACTATCAAAGAAAGGAGAGTGAGGATCGATCTAATTGCAATAAAGCTTAAGTCTCTATGGAGCCAAAAAATTTAACTTCCCGCATATATCTGATCAAGCCATTTGTGCAAAACTAACAAAACTTCTGAAAGACAATGAGCGCTGCAGAAAAAAAAACAAAACCTTGATTTATTAAAGGAATTTTGATTGACATAACCAAGGTAAAAGGTGAATGGATGTGCAAAGAAGATGAGAAACTCTACAAACTAATGGTTGAGAGCATAGGCCGCATTGACTATTCTACAGGCAAATCTGCTGGTGCCAATACCATCCACCGATCCAAATGAAAAAGGGCAATGGAAACGACTGTTATCGCACTCTTCAACTCAGCGATACTTAATTGTTCCAAAACAATTGGGTTGCCCAAAAAGTAATTGCGGATTTTTCATATAGTCGGCGTTAACAAATTTTTTCACAGCTTGTGACTCTGTAATTGCATTCTTTCTTCTGTCAGTTATCAGCTGTTACTTTTAGCTTGATTTAGAAAAAAGTGTAAAAAAAGTATATTTGATTAAAGTTCATTCTAAATTTTATTAAAAATGCATTTACTTTCTTTTAAAAAATCCGCAATTACTTTTTGGGCAACCAATAGATCAGACTCATTTGAATACAGTACAGATAGTCCTTGGGAGGATTACAATGCAACATCAAGGAGATAATTTAAACATAACCCAGTTGGCATTGCAAAACGCGTTGTTAGAAGCCCCACTGTTCATTGGACATACACCCAACTCAAAATACCTAATTGCCGGAATCATTCAATGCTAGGCGATGAAGTTGGAAATGATGCAACATCTTATCAATTTTTCCCACATGCCTTACATACGCTGTCCTTTGGTGCACCTCTTCTGTGGAAGTGGGCCCGCAGTCTTATTAGGACTGAAAATTCACTCAGTAGACCACTGGACTTACTTTCCACTGCTTGCAGAACATTTTCCTGCACCGCTTAGAGGTAAATTTTACAAAAAATATTTCTTAAAATTAAGGGAAAATTTTTCTCTGTTCATTTTTTTTTCAAATATGTCTCTGCAAAAGCCCAGACTCCATTTGTATATATTACCCCATTTTCTTAGCTTTTATCACATTTCACTTTGTACACCACCTTCTCTAGAGTTCATTGTGTTGACTCATTAATATGAGTATGTTTATGGGTTTTTTTTTTCCTGTAGTGGGATGCCTTTTGTTTGACATTTGCATTAAGGACATATTTGCACCCCAGTGCTTTGCATTGATCCATTATCATTTGAAAGCGGTGCGTGCATTTGCTTACTTTCCACTCCAGCCTTGAGGAAACAAAGAAAAGTTTTCACTCTTTCTGTCTCTCTCTCTCTCTCTCTCCATGCCTTTGAAAGACAAGGCTCATATTGAACTGTGAGTATTTTATGCTGAATGCGGCTCAAAGGATAAAGGATTTTAATCGAATTGTTTGTTCATTTGTTTGCAAGGACCCCTGGAAATGCAATGCAATACTTCAAAGTATGGAGAGGACTAAGGAAATGAAGGGAGTTGGGGAGCATTGAAAACCAGGGACAATACAATCGAAGGATTTTAAAATTTATGAAAATTGTAAATAACAAAATTCTATAATTTTTACCAAATCAGTGATATGATGAAGTATCTCTTGTCATGATAGAGAAAATAAAAAATGCAGTACTTTCTTGATAGATTTTCATGGATAAAGCGTTCAAACAAATTTAAAATTAAAAAATTTTTCCCAAAAAATAATTCAAAAAAATTTCTTTTCAATCGCATCGAGGTCCCCTATGCCAACCACTCCATAGTTTCCGCTTGGCCTTTGACCAATAAATATTTCATTAACATACTCACATGCATTTAGTATGTATGTTGCAGCGATCAATATAAACATTTTCAATTCAAATTTTACCAATGACACCATAAATTATCCCCTCACCACTTCTCATTCCATACCCCCTTGCATACTGATTAAATTTCAATACAAATTTGCATGGTGTCAAGGTTCTCTTTCTCTCTTCGTGTTCGATATTTTGGTGTACGTTTATGGATTTGAAAACTCATCTCATCACAACTGCAATACACACGCAAGCACACAGAGCATGGCTCCATGCAGTTCACTCCGTTGACACTAACTAGGGATGTCATAGACGTTCGGATATACAACTAGCGAGCCAAGCGGTCGGTAGTGGTGACTTTTGACATGTCATTAAATGTTAATGATCCTGAAAACAGCAACTCCATGTAGATATATAAACATACATACATACACTCCGTCACACCTAGGTAAGCCTAGTGCAGGACCTCCACAAAAGCCACATATAGATGGAGTAAATCAACAAGTAAAAAAATAATGAAATTATAAAACAAAAAGAACGGAAAACTCCGAAACAGCACGAAAAACAACTTCACTTTGCCAACAAAACATATCTCGCCATTGGGTAGGGGATACACTGTAGCTTATTAGAGTAAGTACGGCACAACGAAAGGGACTAAACATGAAAAAAAGAAGCAAACATTAAGAAAAAAAAAACAGTAAGGAAGGAAAAAAGTGGGACGGTACCGACTGCGAAATACTTTACACCTACCCTATAAGTACAATGTGGGAGCTATATCCAATTCTGAACCAATTTTGAAGGACCTCGGCGAACAAATATGTTCAAACTGTATTAACTACGGTTGACAAATGACAACATTATTGCAAATTACCCAAAATCTGACAAACATATATATGGGAGCTATATCTAATTCTAAACCGATTTCGAGCAAACTTCCAAAAAAAAGGTGGTAATCGTCGAGGAAAGCGTTGTGCAAAATGTTGGCAAGATTGCTCAAACAATGCACATTCAGTGGCTCTAGGGATGAAAATCTGGCGATATACACATATGACACCTATATCTAAATCTGAACCGATTTCCATGAAATTCACGAGTAATGTTGAGAATCATAAGAAAATCCTTCCTGCCAAATTTCAAGATAATCGGTTAAAAAATGAGCACCTTCTTGCAATATTTCTCAAAATCGGACCAACATATATATGGGAGTTATACCTAAATCTGAACCGATTTCGAAAATACTTTACAGACTTTGTGGAAGTCATCGAGAAAATCGTTGTACGTAGTTTTGGGAAGATTGGTCAATAAATGCGCTTGCTGTGATTTCAGAAGCTAAAATCGGGCCATATATATGGGAGTTATAGCTAAATCTGAACCGATTTCGAAAAGACTTTACAGACATTGTGAAAGTCGTCGAGAAAATCGTTGTACGAAGTTTTGGGAATATTGGTCAATAAATGCGTTTGCAGTGGCTCTGGGAGTGAAAGTCGGTCGATATATATATATATGAGAGCTATATCTAAATTTTGACCGATATTCTTGAAATTCACCAGTAATGTCGAAAGTCATAAAAAGTCCGTCCTGTCAAATTTTGAGAAAATCGGTTAACAAATGACCATTTTATTGCATTATTTCTGAAAATCGGACAAACATATATATGAGAGCTATATCTAAATCTGAACCGATTTCGAAAAGACTTGACAAACATTGTGGAAGTCGTCGAGAAAATCGTTGTACGAAGTTTAGGGAAGATTGGTCAATAAATGCGTTTGCAGTGGCTCCAGGAGTGAAAATCGGGCGATATATATATATGAGAGCTATATCTAAATCTTGACCGATTTCCATGAAATTCACCAGTAATGTCGAAAATCATAAAAAAGTCCTTCCTGCCAAATTTCGAGAAAATCGGTTAGCAAATGACCATTTTATTGCATTATTACTGCATATCGGACGAACATATATATGGGAGCTATATCCAAATCTGAACCGATTTTTTCCAATTTCAATAGGCTTCGACTCTAGGCCGAAAAACATGCCTATACCAAATTTGAAAACGATCGGATGAAAACTGCGACCTGTACTTTGTACACAATTTTTATGGACAGACAGACTGACGGACATAGCCAAATCGATTCAGAATGTGATTCTGAGTCGATCGGTGTACTTATCAATGGGTCTATCTCTCTTCCTTTTTGGGTGTTACAAACAAGTTCACTTAATGATAATACCCCGTACCACAGTAGTGGTGTAGGGTATAAAAATGGTTAACATTTTTTTTAATTTTTTAATTGAACCAATTAAAAAAATGATTGGAATTTCCGAAAATTTCGATTAATTTCTTAATTGATCCGAATTAAAAATGATTGAAATGTTGTAAATTTTCAAGAAAAAAATTATTGAAATTTTTTGGATCCAATTTAAAAAATGATTTTAATTTTCGGAATATCCAATTAATTTTTTAATTGGATCAGTTGAAAATTTAATTAAAAATATGAAAAGCCAACCATTTGATATTTTGAACAAATAATTTTTATTGACGAAGGTCGAGTGAGATTGTAAATGGGTCAAATCGGTTCCAATCGAAGAAGACTAATCGAGAGGTCAGGTTATCATCAGATCAGGTTAGTAGGGTCCAAACCTAATCTGATGTCTTCTTCGACCATGGTTAACAGTCATAAAAATGCACTACTTGTAAAATTTTAGACAAATAGGCTAATAATTGGCGCTTTCAGGGGCTCGCAAAGCACAGTTGGAGAACCATTTTATGTGGGAGCTTTATACAGACCTAAATTGACATAGCCTATTTATAATCCCCAACAACCAGGAAGTATCTCTGCAAAATTTCCAGCGATTATTTTATTCGTTAGACCGCTATAGTGATATCCACGGACGAACTTGGAATGTCAAGATGAACAACAATTTATAATTTATCAGTCGTAGATCAATTTTTCGAGGTGTTACAAACGGAATGATTGGATTAGAATGCCCCCCCCCAATTCTATGGTAATGGGTTAAAAGTTAATCATTTTCTTTGAAGTTTTAATACAAATACAAAATTTCCTTTCAATAAACCTTTGGACCCCTCTAACCTTTTGCCACACCCTAGCCGAATGTATTCAAATAATGCGTAGTGTATGAACTCGGTAGCCTTTTGCATAGCCTCTGTTGTAGTTGTTGTTTTTGTTTGAAAGAGCAAGGCTTACTCACTGTTGCTTTAATTAAAGCAACAGCAACAAGCATACCAATAACAACAACACAACTAACACACTACACTAACACAGAACAACTAACACACAACAACAACAACAACCAATGCCCTTATGATAGAGTATTGACGACGACGACGATGATGATGAGTTTAGCGACCACGAACAAACGAATGCGAATGATGATGATGGAAACGATGATGACGTTTATGTTGAGAAGTTAATGATGATTTCCATGACACTTAGCTACAAAAGTAAACAAAATTTGTTGTTGCTCTAAGTATATCACTAAGCGAGTTTGTGCATGCCGATGTGTGATCGAGTGTTGCGATAAACCCCCATTTCAATGCATTGCGACAATTTCCAAGTATTGAAAGGAAAAAATTATTTAAATATTGGTCATTGCAACAAACACTCACACTCCGCCTGCCTGCATTCATTGGAAATGCAAATTCCTTCGTTTGTTGGAATCTTTAGCTGTAGATGTAGTGCGAATAGTGCGCTGACAGAGTGAATGAATGAATCTCCATATGTGTGTGCCTCAATTCAATTGCCCTCCCCCCCCCATTCAGCAGCAATGGTAGAGGCCAGAAGTGATATTCTAAAAGTGTCTGAGGGCGCATTTGAACATAGGATAGACAGACGATGGATGTCTGGCTGACTGACTGACTGACTATGATTGTTAACTGTCTGGAATCTATTTTAAATGGATAAAAGTTTCCGTTGTTGTGTCCATCTATTTTGTCTGTCCATCTGCAGTTGGTTTTGTCGGTAGTTCTAAACGTGTGAGGCTTGTGACAAAAAAAAAAGAAGAAAACAATGCAAAATGACACTCTGGCTGCCCCGATAGACACTGTGGACATTTTGCATAAGAACATATGGTGGTTCTATTAACTAATGGGCGTTACAACATATTGCACGTTGTCTTGCTCAGATGTGAAATGACGGAATTTGTTGGGTATTTTTAAATCTATGAGGACGGATTTGTTGGCAATTGAAGTGAGATAAGGCGTCCCTAAAACACTTGGCCATAAATCACATATCAGATTTAAATCCCTTTTTGCCATAGTTCACAAATATATCCAGTTTGAGGGGTTTGTAGAGTGCGGCGGCCCTCCACGCACTTAGCCCTGAAAAAATATCAGCATCTTGCTCTACTCTCAAATTCCTTTTATTTGGGCCCCAACTGCCATTGATGAGGGGGAGTTTATGGGGAGAGACGACCCCCAAACACTTGATCGCAATGGGACATTAAATTCGTTTTCTATTATCAAATACCTATTATTTGAGCCCCTCAATGCCATAGTAGGCAAACATGGCCGGCTTGAAGGGAGTTATGAGGGCGGACCTTAAAAATAATATCCGCATTGTGCTAGAGCGCGATTATGTTTGAGTCCCATAATTTCAAGCATTATGAAGGTGGCGAGCAAGAAATTCAGGGATGTGGGTCTCGTTCAGATTCAAAAATTTTGCACGGATTCTTTTTTTGTCCAAAAGCAGGTTTAGTTCGAAGATGGGCTATATCGGACTATATCTTCATATAGCCCCGATATAGAACGATCCGCCGATTAAGGGGCTTAGGTCCATAAAAGCCACATTTATTAACCGATTTTGCTGAAATTTGGGACAGTGTGTTATGTTACGCCCTTCAACATCTTACTCCAATTTGGCCTACATCGGTCCATATTTGGATATAGCTGCCATATACACCGATCCGTCTATTTAGGGTCTTAGGCCCATAAAAGCCACATTTATTATCCTATATTGCTGAAATTATGGATAGTGAGTTGCGTTAGGCCCCTCGACATACTTCTGCAATATGGCACAAATCGGTACAGATTTGGATATAGCTGCCTTATAGACCGATTCTTCGATTTAGGGTCTGAGGCCCACAAAAGCCACATTTATTATCCGATTTTGCTGAAATTTGGGACAGTGAGTTGTGCTAGGCCTTTCAACATCCTCCGTCAATTTGGCTCAGATCGGTTCAGATTTGGATATAGCTGCCATATAGACCGATTCTCTGATTTAGGGTCTTAGCCACATTTATTATCCGATTTTACTGAAATTTGGGACATAGAGTAGCCTTAGGCCCCTCGACATCCTTCCTTAGTTTGGCGCAGATCGGTCCAGATTTGGGTATAGCTGCCATATAGACCGATCCCTCGATTTAAGGGTTTGGGCCCATAAAAGTTGTATTTATTGTCCAATATCACCGAAACTTGGGATAGTGAGTTGTGTTAGGTCCTTTGACATCCTTCCTCAATTTGGCTCAGATTGGTCCAGATTTGAATAAAGCTGCCTCGGACACCAAGGAATATATTTACATCAGATTCTTACTCTACTTTTGAATATCCTTCATTTGATATCCATATTGTCCCAATTAATAAATACATCCTGCTGGGGAGTTTTGGGGGAGGGGAGGCCCCCTCAGACATTTACTACTTTTTTGGGGGTGGGGAATTCCGAGCACTAAGGATGAAAATTGTATACCAAGTTCGTACTCTACTCTTAAATACCTTTCAATTAATACCCATATTGTCCCAATTGCTAAACATGTACCTTCAGGTGGGGGATGGGGTTTTTTGGCGGTGGGGGACTCCTCGAACACTGAGGATGAAATTGGATTCCAAGTTCGTACCCTACTCTTAAATACCTTTCATTTAATACCCATATTGTTCCAATCGGTAAGCATGTACGTTCAGGTGGGGTTTAGGATGGGTCCCCCCCCCGGTTATTTTACCCCAAAAATGTTATACCAATTTCGTGTTTTTGAGATATGAATATAAATCGGCGCACACATCCCCGAAATCTGGCGTTTGATTGGGAAAAAGCAATAGCTTTTTTATACCCTACACCACCACTGTGGGGAAAAGCTAAACCCATTGATAAATATACCGATCGACTCAGAATCACTTTCTGATTAGATTTAGCCATGTCCGTCTGTCTGTCCGTCTGTCCATGTTAATTTGTGTACAAACTACAGGTCGCAATTTTCATCCGATCGCCTTCAAATTTAGTACAGGCATGTTTTTCGGCCTACAAACGATGCCTATTGAAATTGGAAAAAATCGGATCCGATTTGGATATACAATAGCTCCCATATATATATGTTCGTCCGATTTGCAGTAATAATGGAATAAAATGGTAATTTGTTAACCGATTCTCTCGAAATTTGGCAGAATCAATTATCTTTTGACTCTCGATATTACTGGTAAATTTCATAGAAATCGGTTCAGATTTGGATATAGCTCCTATATATATGTTCGTCCGATTTGCAGTATTAAAGCAATAAAATTGTCATTTGTTAACCGATTTTCTTGAAATTTGGCAGAATCAATTTTCTTATGACTCTCGATGTTACTGGTAAATTTCATGGAAATCCGTTCAGATTTGGATATAGCTCCCATATATATGTTCGTCCGATTTGCAGTAATACAAATTGCAGCTAAAATGGTCAGTTTTTACCCGATTCTATCGAAATTTGGCAGAATGGATTTTCTTATGACTTATGTGATTGGTGAATTTCATAATAATCGGTACAGATTTGGATATAGCTCCCATATATATGTATCGCCCGATTTCCACTTAAATTGCCATAGTAGCTGCAATTTTCAACTGATCTGCACAGAATTTGGCACGCATTGTTCTGTTACTGGTCTTAATATATTTGCAAGATTTTATAAAACTCGGTTCAGATTTGGATATAGCTCCCATATATATGTATCGCCCGATTTGCACTTAAATGGCCATAGTATCTGCAATTTGCAACCGATCTGCACAAAATTTGGCATGGATTGTTCTGTTACTGGTCTTAATATATCTGCAAGATTTTATAAAAATCGGTTCAGATTTGGATATAGCTCCCATATATATGTATCGCCCGATTTCCACTTAAATGGCCATAGTAACTACAATTTTCAACAGATCTGCACAAAATTTAGCACAAATAGTTATGTTATTGATCTTAACTTATGTGCGAGATTTCATCAAAATCGGTTCAGATTTTGATATAGCTCCCATATTTATGCATCGCCCGATTTACACTTAAATGGCTATAGTAGCTGCAATTTTCAACCGATCTGCACAGAATTTGGCAAGGATTGTTCTGTTACTGATCTTAACATATCTGCAAGATTTCACCAAAATCGGTTGAGATTTAGATATAGCTCCCATATATATGCATCGACTTATTTGCACCTTAATGGCCGTAGTAACTACAATTTTCAACCGATCTGCACAAAATTTGGCACAGATAGTTATGTTATTGATCTTAACATATGTGCGAGATTTCATCAAAATCGGTTCAGATTTAGATATAGCTCCCATATATATGTATCGCCCGATTTGCACGTTAATAGCTGCAGTAACAACAATTTTCAAACGCTCTGTTCGATAAAAGTCGATTCAATTTATAATTGTACGGTAGGTGTAGAGTATTATATAGTCGGCTCCGTCCGACTTTTGCCTTTCCTTGCTGGTTTCCCTATCCCTTTGACCCGCAGTATAATTTTTATCAAAATCATTTTTTTGAATCGTAACATTGGGCATTGTGTGAATTATTTGTGAATTCGTTAGTTTTGACTTTAATTTATGTATAAATGTGCGCTTGGGTGTGTGTGTGTTTGGGTCCATTCATGTGTGAATAAATGCATATAAATGCCATTCTGAATGACGATGGCGGTGATGGGCTTCCTGGGTATACCTACAACATGATGAGGATGGTGATGGTGATGGTGTTGGCTATGATGATGATGATGATGGTATGTAAATCCATTTGGTATGCTCACCGGATATGGTCTATTTAGAAGATTTTAATTTATTGTATTTATTATTGTTTTTGTTTATTTTTTTTTTGAAACAATTCACACATGTGAGTACACAGTAAGGGAGAGGGAGAGTGAGAGGGGACATAGGGGTCATTGGGAAATCCATTTATAGAATAACATGGCTATGGGCATCATGTATGCGCCCAATGATTTTGAAATTGAAAATTTAGCCACGATTTATAACCCTTTGTTGCTAGTTGACATAGCCTTTATCACAGTTAGTTGTGTGGTTGTATGTGTGCCCACATGCATATTTCATCACTTTCATAGAAAATGCACAATACATAGTCCAACCAACAAAAGGACCAAGATTTTTTTTTGTTTAACCACAAAAATAAAACAGAATATTTTGGTATGCAAAACAACTTGGCATTTGGCAAAATTTTGAAATTTGCTTAGAATGTGGACAAAATGAAAGTAAACCAGTCAACATGGAGTTACGTTGAGGCGGGCAATATTTCGCCACAGCTTAAGGATAAAAAACCACTAAAGTAAGGCAGGGCAAAATCTGTCCAGATTGAAGATTGGCTGTATTGGACTATAACTGAAAAAATCGACATATAGACCTTTCTGTCGAGCTTTTTAATCGCTACATCATTAAAATATGCCACCATGAGTATAGTCCGTATGTCTATACTGTAATCTGTACCAAATGTGGTAAAGATCGGAGCAAAACCATACTTGTTCCTAACTCCAAATGGACCAACTTATGATTGAGGATTTTGAGCCTATAAACACTGAAAAACTTGCATGCCAAGTTAGGGCTGTGAAGCGTAAGACCCTTCAATTCCACGTTTTGGTTGGTCAAAACGGCGATGTTTTGAGACGATATGTGAGAGCTTGCATTATAATGGTGAACAATGATTCGTCTTTAGTTTTTCGATCTTCGAGCTCCCAAGCCTGCAGTTAATGATGTGCCTCTCAAAATTGACTTCTAATGCTGCTCAAACGAAACAGAGGCCAGGTCATCAGATTTGCCGAAGAAATAGGTGACCCGAAGTGCTTCTTCCACTTGACTCGACATTATAAGTCAATCTAGCCATGTCCGTCCGTCCGCCTGTCAAAATCACGATAGCAATCGAACGCGTAAAACTAGCCGCTTGAAATTTTGCACAGATACTTACTATTGATGTAGGTCATTGGGGATTACAAATGGGCTATATCGGTTCAGATTTAGATATGGCTCCCATACAAACCGATCTCCCGATTTGAATTCTTGGGCCCCTGGAAGCCGCAATTTTTGACTGATTTGGCTGAAATTTTGCAAATAGTGTTGCGTTGTGCCTTTCAACAACTGTACCAAGTATGGTCAAAATCGGTCTATAACCTGATATAGCTCCCATATAAACCGATCTCCCGATTTCAATTCTTGAGCCCCTGGAAGTCGCAATTTTTGACCGATTTGGGTGAAATTTTGCAAATAGTGTTGCGTTATGACTTTCAACAACTGTACCAAGTATGGTCCAAATTTGCACGCAGTGTTCTGTTATGATTTACAACAACTGTGCCAAGTTCGGTTTAAATCGGTCTATAACCTGATATAGCTCCCATATATACCGATCTCCCGATTTAACTTCTTGAGCCCCTGGAAGCCGCAATTTTTGTCCGACTTGGCTGAAATTTTGCAAATAGTGTTGCGTTATGACTTTCAACAACTGTACCAAGTATGGTCCAAATCGGTCTATAACCTGATGTAGCTCCCTTATATACCGATTGCCCAACTTTACATCTTTAGACCCTGGAAGCCGAAATTTTTGTCCGACTTGGCTGAAATTTGGTACAAAGTGTTCTGCTATGCCTTTCAACAACTCTACTAAGTATGGTCCAAATCGGTCTATAACCTGATATAGCTCCCATATAACCCGATCCCCCAATTTGACTTTTGAGCCCCTGGACGCTACAAATTTTTAACGATTTGGGTGAAATTTTGTACGCAGTGTTCTGTTATGACTTACAACAACTGTACCAAGTATGGTCCAAATCGGTCTATAACCTGATATAGCTCCCATATAAACCGAACTCCCGATTTCTCATCTTAAGCCCCTGGAAGCCGCATTTTTTGACCGATGTGGGTGAAATTTTGCACACAGTGCTGCGCTATGCCTTTCAACAACTGTGTCGAGTATGGTCCAAATCGGTCTATAACCTGATATAGCTCTCATATAAACCGATCTCAAGATTTCAATTCCTGAGCACCTGGAAGCCGCAGCTGTTAGCCGATTTTGTTAAAATTTTGCATGTGGAGTTTCGTTGTGACTTTCAACAACTGGGCTAAGAACGGTCTAAATCGGTCTAAAATCTAATATAGCTCCCATGTAAACCGATATCCCGATTTGACTTCTTTGTTATGAAATGAAAAAAAAGCACACATGGGAACAAGGATTTCCTTGATTGGTTGGTAGTTTCGGGATTAAATTTAATGAAATTTAATTTTCAGGAAAAATTTTGAAAATTTAGGTGAAATACAAAAAATTTTCCAAAATTTTTGTTTGTTTCTCTTTCGAGACGAGCTCATTGATCGGAGATGCAAATGGAAAAGGAAAGCCAACGATAGCAACACACACCAACCACTATGGGACGCGTTTCGTCTTTGGTTAGAAGACTTTTCAACCATCACACCTAATGTGGTTGAATAGTCTTCTAACCAAAGACGAAATGCGTCCCATAGTGGTTGGAGTGTGTTGCTATCGTTGGCTTTCCCTTTCCATTTGCATCTCCGATCATTGAGCTCGTCTTGAAAGAGAAACAAACAAAAATTTTGAAAAAATTTTTGTATTTCACCTAAATTTTCAAAATTTTCTCTGAAAATTAAATTTCATCGAATTTAAACCAAAAACTAGCAACCAATCATGGAAATCCTTGTTCCCATGTCTGTTTTTTTTTTTTCATTTCATAACAAAATTGCCTTAATTTTCCAAATGAACTGTTCCAATGCTCCATACATATTTCGGGATTAGAGCTTTGCCAAAGAAGCACTAGAAGAAGAATAAGAAGAAGAGAAAAAAGAAGCATGACAAGTATTTGCATCATCATCATCCTTTGGCATAAATTCCATACCGAGCAATGGCAAAAGAGGAGGAGTGAAAGAAAAAGATGTTACGATTTTTTTCCACGGTTAATTCTGACGATTTGTAGTCATACGACCCTACAATTCAATATTCAAACATCCTTGAGGGACAGACATGTACCTAGCCATTGTGTATGTGTTTAGCAAAAAGCAAAAAAACTCATTCACAAATGGTCATAGGTGTATGTTATGCTGTATGCTTGTGGTGTGTGTGTGTGTTAGTCCCTGCTGGTCCTGTAAGTCTTGTGACTTTAATCGAACATGTGTGCCATGACTGTATTTAAATCATTATCCCCATGGTGGTGAGCGGTGAGTTTGATAGCTTTTGCAGCATGGCTTCAATGCTCTACACATACAGACACACACACACACAAAGAAATTGATTTGATTTTTTTCTTCATGTTTTTTTTTTTCTTTTGTGTGCTTCTCCTTATTTTTTGTGGTTGCTGTTTGCAATTACCATTGCTGCTGCTGCTGCTGTTTTTATACCCTCCACCATAAGATGGGGGGTATACTAATTTCGTCATTCTGTTTGTAACTACTCGAAATATTCGTCTGAGACCCCATAAAGTATATATATTCTTGATCGTCGTGAAATTTTATGTCGATCTAGCCATGTCCGTCCGTCTGTCCGTCCGTCCGTCCGTCCGTCCGTCCGTCCGTCCGTCCGTCCGTCCGTCCGTCCGTCCGTCCGTCCGTCCGTCCGTCCGTCTGTCTGTCGAAAGCACGCTAACTTCCGAAGGAGTAAAGCTAGCCGCTTGAAATTTTGCACAAATACTTCTTATTAGTGTAGGTCGGTTGGTATTGTAAATGGGCCATATCGGTCCATGTTTTGATATAGCTGCCATGTAAACCGATCTTGGGTCTTGACTTCTTGAGCCTCTAGATTGCGCAATTCTTATCGGATTGGAATGAAATTTTGCACGACGTGTTTTGTTATAATATCCAACAACTGTGCCAAGTATGGTTCAAATCGGTCCATAACCTGATATAGCTGCCATATAAACCGATCTTGGGTCTTGACTTCTTGAGCCTCTAGAGTGCGCAATTCTTATCCGATTGAAATGAAATTTTGCACGACGTGTTTTGTTATTATATCTAACAACTGTGCCAAGTATGGTTCAAATCGGTCCATAACCTGATATAGCTGCCATATAAACCGATCTTGGGTCTTGACTTCTTGAGCCTCTAGAGGGCGCAATTCTTTTCCGATTGGAATGAAATTTCGCACGACGTGTTTTGCTATGATACCCAACAACTGTGCTAAGTATGGTTTAAATCGGTCCATAACCTGATATAGCTGCCATATAAACCGATCTTGGGTCTTGACTTCTTGAGCCTCTAGAGGGCACAATTCTTATCCGATTTAAATGAATTTTTGCACGAAGTATTTCGTTATGATATCCAACAACTGTGCCAAGTATTGTTTACATCGGTCCATAACCTGATATAGCTGTCATATAAACAGATCTGGGGATTTGACTTCTTGAGCTTCTAGAGGGCGCAATTCCTATCCGATTTGGCTGAAATTTTGCATGACGTATTTTATTTTTACTTTCAACAACTGTGTCAAATAAGGTTCAAATCGGTTCATAACCTGATATAGCTGCCATATAAACCGATCTGGGATATTGACTTCTTGACCCCTCGAGGTCGCAATTATTATCCGATATGCCTGAAATTTTGTACGATGGATCCTCTCGTGACCTTCAACAAACGTGTTTATTATGGTCTGCATCGGTCTGTAGCCCGATACAGATCCCATATAAATCGTTCTCTCTATTTTACTTCGTGAGCCCCAATGGGCACAATTCTTATACGAATTGGCTGAAATTTTACACAGGTCTCCAACATATAATTTAATTGTGGTCCGAACCGGACCATATCTTGATATCGTTTTAATAGCAGAGCAACTCTTTTCTTATATCCTTTTTTGCCTAAGAAGAGATGCCGGGAAAAGAACTCGACAAATGCGATCCATGGTGGAGGGTATATAAGATTCGGCCCGGCCGAACTTAGCACGCTTTTACTTGTTCTATATTCTCTCTTATATCCTTACTTCCGTTGTGAATTTGCTATCGATGACTGTGCATGTGCGAGGGGGTCAAGATGAAGGGGGGCCCTATGCGAGGAGTAGGAAATCGTTGGCTGTTTTCTAAATCACTGCTCTTGCATTAGTAACAATCGATTTGGTTTTTTTTCGGTAATTTCTAAACATTCTCACAAAGAATTGTTATATCCATACACACGCTCTATGCTCATGGACGTATTGAGCAACAAACATTAAACACAATAAATTTAATATACAAATGTGTATTTTCCGCAAAATTTGAGTGTAATAGAATGGGTCGATAATGGCATGCACTGTGGCGGACAATGAAAAGAGGGAAAATAGGTAGGTAGAGAACGAAAAGAGGGAAAATGCTAAGGTTCATATTTTCTATAACCACTACCATAGGATGGGGGCATACAAATCGAGTCATTTCATTTGAAACACGAAACTCGAAATATAATTCTGAAACCCAATAAAGTTTATATGTACCGTCTTGAACTCCTTGACATTCTATGCCGCTAAGCCATGTCTCTCCGTCCCTCAGTTGAAATAACGAGAGAGGCTGAAAGCCTAAAACTGGTCATTTGAAATTTTGCAAAGCTACTCTTTATGGTAAGGACGCCGTAGCGCAGAGCCCATAAAAAAAATCAGTGGTGGTTCTCCCCTCCTAATGCTGGCAACATTTGTGAGGTACTATGCCTTCTCTCCAAAGAGGTGTCGCACATTTTGCACTAAGTGTTTCGTTATAACTTCCAACAACTGCGCCAAGCATGGTTGAAATCGGTTCATAAGCTGATATAGCTGCCATATAAACCGATCTTGCCTCTAGACGGCGCAATTCCTATCCGATTAGGCTGAAAATTTGCACGAGGTATTTCCAAATGACTTTCAACATTTGTCTTAAGTATGGTCCATATCCGTCCATAACCTGATATAGTTGCCAGATAAACCGATCTTGAATCTCGACATCTTAAGCCAATAGAGGGCGCAATTTTCATCCGATTTGGCTCAAATTTTGCACGAAATGTTTCATTACAACTTCCAACAACTGTGCCAAGCATGGTTGAAATCGGTCCATAATCTGATATAGATGCCAGATAAACCGATCTTGGATCTTGACATCTTAAGACAATGGAGGGTGAAATATGCATCCGATTTGGCTGAAATTTTGTGCAACTGCTTTTCTCATACGTGTCATACGTGCCTTCAACATACGTGTCAAATATGGTCTCAAACGATCTATAGCCTGATACAGCTCCTGTATAAACCGATTTCCCGATTTTACTTGTTGAGCCCCTACAAGGCGCAATTCTTATCCGAATGGACTGGAGCATTACACAATGCTTCTACAATGACGACCATTCAACTCATTTATGGTCCGAATCGAATTATAACTTGATATAGCTCCAATAGCATAAAAATTTTTATTCATTATTTTTTGTTTGCCTAAAAAGAGATACCGCGCAAAGAACTCGACGGATGTGATCCATTATGGAGGGTATATAAGATTCGGCCCGGCCGAACTTGACACACTTTTACTTGTTTTAAATGGCATAGTGCTTCACAAATGTCGCAAACGTAGGAGGGGATAACTACTGCTGAAAAATTTTGTTGACGTTCGCGGCAGGATTTGAACACAAGTGTTCAGCGTCATAGGCGGACATGCTTACCTTTGCGCTTCTACTAAAACTACCCACTCCATGGGGAAATTAGTTTTCTTGAGGAAAGGTACCTAAATCCACCCCTTCCTTGGGAAAAGGGTACTAGAACTAACTTTTCCTTGGGAAAAGGGTACTAAATCTACTCTTTTCTTGGGAAAGGGTACTAAAATTACACTTTCCTTGGGGAAACTGTATTAAAATACCCTTTCCTTGGGGAAAAATACTAAATCTACCCTTTTTTTCGGGGAAAGGTACTAAAACTATCATTTCCCTTGAGAATGGATACTAAAACTACCCTTTCCTTGGGAATGGGTACTAAAACAACACTTTCCTTTGGGAAAGGGTTCTAAAACTAATCTTTGCTTGGGGAAAGGGTACAAAAACTACCCTTTCCTTGGGAAAAGGGTGTCAAAACTACCCTTCCCTTAGGAAAAAGGATACTTAAATTATCCTTTCCTTTGAAAACGAAACTTAAACTATCCTTTATTTGGAAAAAGTGTACTAAAACTACCCTTTCCTTGGAAAAATGGTACTAAAACTATGTTTTTCCTGAGCAAAGGGTACTAAAACTACCCTTTACATGTGGAAAGAGTGCTAAAAGATCTCTTTCCTTGGGAAATGGGTACTAGAACTTCCTTTTTCTTGGACAAAGTGTTCCAAAACTATCCTTTCCTTGGGGAAAGAGTATTAAAGTTTCCCTTTCCTTGAGAAAAGTGTACTAAAACTACGCTTTCCTTGGGAAAAGGTACTAAAAATACCTTTTCCTTGGGGAAACGGTACTCAAACTACCCTTTCGTTTGAGGAAGGATGCTTATAATACCCTTTCCTTGGGAAAAGGGTACTTAAACTACCATTTCCTTGTAAAAATGGTACTAAAACTGAGAAATGGTACTAAAACTAACTTTTCCTTGGAGGAAAGATACTAAAACAACCATTCTCTTGGGGAAAGAGTACTAAAACCACCCTTTCCTTGGGGAAAGGGTACTAAAACCTTGGGAAAAAGGTACTAAAACTGAGAAATGGTTCTAAAACTAACTTTTCCTTGGAGGAAAGTTACTAAATCAACCATTTCCTTGGGGAAAGGGTACTAAAACCACTCTTTCCTTGGGGAAGGGGTACTAAGACGACCCTTTCTTTGGGAAAAGGGTACTAAAACTACCATTTCCTTGGAAAAATGGTACTAAAACTGAGAAATGGTACTAAAACTAACTTTTCCTTGGAGGAAAGTTACTAAAACAACCATTTCCTTGGGTAAAGGGTACTAAGACAACCATTTCCTTGGGGAAAGGGTACTAAAACCACCCTTTCCTTGGGGAAGGGGTAATAAAACGACCCTTTCTTTGGGAAAAGGGTACTAAAACTACCCATTCCTTAGAAAAAATGGTACTAAAACTGAGAAATGGTACTAAAACTAACTTTTCCTAGGTGGAAAGGTACTAAAACAACCATATCCTTGGGGAAAGGGTACTAAAAATACCTTTTCGTTGGGGAAAGGGTACTTAAACTACCCTTTCCTTGGGGAAAGGGCAATTAAAACTACCTCTTCTTTGGGGAACGGATACTAAATTATCCTCTCTTTGGGGAAAGGGTAGTAAAATTTCCGCTTTCTTTGGGGAAAGGGTACTAAAATTTCGCTTTCCCTAGAGAAAGCGTGCATAAACTGCCCTTTCTTAAGGAAAGTTTGCTAATGAAAAGGATAAAAAAGTACGCTTATCTTAGGGAAAGGGTAAAAAGTACCCTTATCTTAAGAAAAGGGTAAAAAGTACCCTTATCTTTGGAAATGAGTAATAAAACTATCCTTTCCTTAGGGAAAAGTTCAGATTTTTAT
This sequence comes from Stomoxys calcitrans, assembly GCF_963082655.1. Taxonomy (NCBI): domain Eukaryota; kingdom Metazoa; phylum Arthropoda; class Insecta; order Diptera; family Muscidae; genus Stomoxys; species Stomoxys calcitrans. Next base: position 144,852,196 of record NC_081556.1, on the reverse strand, counting down.
ACAGCTCCCGTATAACGTGGTCCCTCGACTTGACTGCTAGAGCACCTAGATGCCGTAATTAAAATCTTGCCACAACTGTGCCAAGTATGATCGAAATCCCTCTATATGGTGACAAAGCTTCCATATAAAAAGATCTGCCAATTTGAGCTTTTTGTTGTTCCTAGTTTTTTGTTTTGACTTTGGCCAAAAACCTAATATAGGTCTCATATAAACCAAATTACTGATATTGCCTTTTATGGCGCCAGGCTTAGTTTGGGTTAGGTTAGGATGATAAGAGACGTTTAAGCCGGTATTCGGCTTGTTGTGCGCTCTAAATTCAAAAAATAAGTAACCTCGAAAAAGAAAATCTAAGTTAGAAATTCCATGCTATTTACAAAATCCCTAATTGTTGTCTATGCCACTCCCCTAGTTGGTTCATGTCTGGGATAATATACCCACCTAAGTGCCGGTATCTGCTAGATGGATTAGTTAATCTTGAGGCGCTAGAGGGCGCCAGAATTGTCCAATTTACTCGAATTATGCACATGGTGTGTTGTAATGACTCTCTGCAAAACCTGCGTCAAAATGAGGATAGACCGATTTTCCGGTTTGACTTATTGAGTCCCTAGAGGGCGCTATTATTCTTTTATCCAGTTTACTCGAATTTTGCACGTGGTGCTTTGTCAAGCATGTGGATAGACCTTATATAACCGGTTTTCCGGTTTGACTTAATGAGCCCCTAGAGGGCGCAATTATTATTCGAATTTGCTGATATTTTGAATGTGGTATTTTGTCATGACCTTTAAAATTTTGTCATGACATCTCCATGGTGAGTACGATCCTTATCGGTTCATAACTGAATGCAGTTCCTTTATATTTGAAAATCATACAAATGTCGCCAACCAAACTCTGCTGAGTAGTCAATAGTTTTTCATGTTCTTCACAGGCTTCGAACCCAAGCTTTTAGGGATATGGACGGACTTGCTGCACCATGGTGATGTATTGATATAGTAAAAGTTTTAAAATATAATTTTCTCTCCACTTTGCATGGCTCATATTAATGTTTAAGTCACACGAAAAAATCTATCCTGTTCAAATTTACAAAAAAAGCCAGACAATAGGGGTCCCGTTAAAGGAAAGGGGAATATTTGAAAAGTCGAAGAGCAAGATTTAAACCCAAAATCTCGTTGAATGGTGACTCTGTGTTTGTTTAATGCTTGTACCGTTCTTTTTTTGTTCCAACATTTTTAAGGGAATATTTATGTAGAACACACTCATACACACACACTCTTAAACACACACTCTTAAACACACAGCCATTATGCTAAAATACACACACACACACACATACATACACCCATGAAAGAACATAGATGTATATGAGGGTATGTTAATATAAATATAATTTTTTTGTTTGGTTTTTTGTGTTTTTTTTTTTTTTTTTTGGTACATATTTTATTTCTTACTTTAGCTGATTGTTTGACTTTTTCCCATTGTTTTTTGTGGTTTTTATTGTTTGTTTCTGGTGGTTAAATGGAATGAAGGGGAGCTTGCAGCATGGGCAGGGCAATGCCAAAGAGGAGGTAGTTGAGGAAAATATTTGTGGTTTTGACATCTGTATCAAAAAAAAAAAGCGAAAAAACTACAAAAAAAATCCATGACGACAACCAGCAACACCAGCCAGCCAGCACAGCATAGCAGTAAAGTTCAGCTTCAGTTTTTGAATGGTATGCTTCTTTGCCTCAAAGTAAGATTGATTTCTAGTTTAATTTCTTGCTTTCAAAATCAAGAAAAAAAAACAAATGAAAAAAAAATCATTTGGCGCTCTCTTCATTGCAGCTCATTGCTCACTAATTGTACTGATTTTGACAGTACTTGGTATATGCTTCTTCTTCCTCTTCTTTCAACTTCTATTATTTTCTTGAAAAAATTTTTTTTTTGATATTTTTAGTCTTTTTTAATGATTGAATATCCTGATGTGAGGTGTATTGTAGTTGTTGTGTTTTTTTTTTTTTTTTTTTTTTGCATATGTGACTTTCCTATTCGCTGAGTATGCATTCATTTCTCTTCCAGGGCATTAGAGGGGTTGAAGACCATAGCAGATGCCATTGTGCAAAATTTCAGCTTTCGGCAATTTTGGATAAGATTTACGCCCTCTAGAAGAGATATATCAGGTTATGGACCGATTCAGACCATGTTTAGCACATATGTTGGAAGTCACAGAAAAGACACTGTGCAAAATTTCAGCCACGTGGGATTAAAATCGCGCCCTCTAGAGGCTCAAGAAGTATATACACCGATTCAGACCAGGTGTGTAAGAGGTAATAGAAAACAAATAAAAGCGTGCTAAATTCGGCCGGGCCAAATCTTATATACCCTCCACCATGGATGGCATTCGACGAGTTCTTTCCCCGGTACCTCTTTTTAGGCAAACATATGATAAAAGGAAAGAATTGTTATGATATTGGAGCTATAATATCAAGTTATCGTATGATTCGGACCATATTGGAACTGAATGTTTGAGACCATAGTAGAAGTCGTTGTGTAAATTCGAATAAAATTGCGCCCTCAAGGGGCTTAAGATGTAAAATATGAAGATCGCTTTATATGGGGGCTGTATCAGGCTATAGACCGATTCAGACCATAATTGAGACGTATGTTAAAGTTCATGAGAGAAGTCGTTGTACAAAATTTCAGCCAAATTGGATAAGAATTGCGCCCTCTAGAGGCTGAAGAAGTCAAGACCCCAGATCGGTTCATATGGCAGCTATATCAGGTTATGAATCAATTTAAACCATATTTAGCACAGTTGTTGGAAGGGTTATCAAAACACCTCATGCAAAATTTCAACCAAATAGGTTAAGAATAGCGGCCTATAGAGGCTGAAGAAGTTAAGATCCCCGATCGGTTTATATGACAGCTATATCAGGTTATGAACCAATTATAACCATATTTGTCCCAGTTATTGGAATTGTCATCAAAACACTTCATGAGAAATTTCAGCCAAATCAGATAACAATTGCGCCTTATAGAGGCTAAAGAAATCAAGACCCCAGATCGGTTTATATGACAGCTATATCAGGTTATGGACCAATTATAACCATATTTGGCCCAATAATTGGAAGTCATAACAAAACACCTCATGCAAAATTTCATTTCAATCGGATAAGAATTGCGCCCCATAGAGGTTGAGGAAGTCAAGATCCCAGATCGGTTTACATGACAGCTATATCAGGTTATGGACCGATTTGAACCATTTTTAGCAAAGTTGTTGAAAGTCATAATAAAACACTTCATGCTAAATTTCAGCCAAATCGGATAAGAATTGCGTCCTATAGAGGCTGAAGAAGTCAAGATTCAAGATCGGTTTATATGACAGCTATTTCAGGTTACGGACCGATTATTACCATATTTGGCTCAGTTGTTTGAATTTATAACAAAACGCCTCATGCAAAATTTCAGCCAAATCGGATCAGAATTGCGCCCTATAGGGGCTGAAGAAGTCAAAACCCAAGATCGGTTTATATGACAGCTATATCAAGTTATGGACCGATTTAAACCATATTTGGCCCAATAACTGGAAGTCATGAAGAAACATTTCGTGGGAAATTTCATTCAAATCGGATAAGAATGGGGCCCTATATAGGATGAAGAAGTCAAGACCCCAGATCGGTTTATATGACAGCTATATCAGGTTATGAACCGATTTCAACCATACTTAGCAAAGTTGTTGGAAGTTAAAACAAAATACTTCATGCAAAATTTCAGCCAAATCAGATAAGAATTGCGCCCTATAGAGGCTGAGGAAGTCAAGACCCCAGATCGGTTTAGATAACAGCTATATCAGGTTATGAACTAATTATTACCATATTTCGCCCAATAATTGGAAGTCATAACAAAACACCTCACGCAAAATTTCAGCCAAATCGGATAAGAATTGCGCCCTATAGAGGCTGAAGAAGTCAAGACCCCAGATCGGTTTAGATGACAGCTATATCAGGCTATGGACCAATTATAACCATATTTGGCCCAATAATTGGAAGTCATAACAAAACACCTCATGCAAAATTTCAGCCAAATCGGATAAGAATTGCGCCCTATAGAGGCTGAAGAAGTCAAGACCCCAGATCGGTTTATATGGCATCTATATCAGATTATGAACCGATTTCAACCATACTTATCATAGTTGTTGGAAGTTAAAACCAAACACTTCATGCAAAATTTCAGCCAAATTGGATAAGAATTGTGCCCTATAGAGGCTGAAGAAGTCAAGATCCAGATCAGTTTATAAGACAGCTATATCAGGTTTTGGACCAATTATAACCGTATTTGTCCCAATAATTAGAAGTCGTAACAAAACACGTCATGCAAAATTTCAGCAAATTCGGATGAGAATTGCGCCCTCTACTGACTCAAGAAGTCAAGACCCAGATCGGTTTATAAGACAGCTATATCAGGTTATCGACCAATTTTAACCATATTTGACACAATATTTGGAAGTCATAACAAAACACGTCATGCAAAATTTCAGCAAAATCGGATGAGAATTGCACCGTCTACTGACTCAAGAAGTCAAGACCCCAGATCGGTTTATATGACAGCTGTATCAGGTTATGGACCGATTTGAACGATACTTAGCACAGTTGTTGAAAGTGTTACCAAGACACCATGGGCAAAATTTAAGTCAAATCGGACTAGAATTGCGACCTCTAGTGACTCAAGAAGCCAAGAGCCAAGATCGGTTTATAGGGCTGCTATATCGAAACATGGACCCATATGGCCCATTTACAATCCCAACCGACTTACATTAATAGGGAGTATTTGTGCAAAATTTTAAGCGGCTACCTTAACTCCTTTGAAAGTTCTTATGGGGCTATATAGGTATATTCAGATTGTGCGAGCTAAATAGGGTTAGATTTTGTGCAACTTATAAGGATGTTGATTCAGAGGTTAGTATGTCCACCTATGTGTACAAATAATTTTTTCAGCAGTGAAAAAAATCTGGCAAATTAATAAAAAATTTTAGATTACAGTTATATTTGATCTTCAGTACTCAACGAATTGATCGTTAAGAATTTTCTAAAGACATACCAATTAATCATTTCATCTTCTTTTATATTTTTGCCCAAGTCACATGCTAAACATGTTCTACACCCAGTAATTCATAACTGTTCTACATTTCTAATCTGGCTGTCTTCCTCTCTCTGTCTCTCTCCCACTCTCTTTTTTTTCTACAGTGTGTTTTGTTTTGTTTTATACCACTGACAACGCACAACCATTTATTGGAGGTCTTCTCCCTTATGCGTTGGTGTAGTGAGGGGCAAAGAGGTAGCTTTAATAAACCTTCGGTCATAAGAGAAGGGGGACCTGCGGCAATTGCTATGCCTTTGCAAGCAGATCCTATACCTATGCAACTACGAAGACTACTCAACATTTGTGTATTAACTTTAATTATGACAATTTGGGGTCCGCTCTAGGCTTGAGTGGGGGTATGAGCAAGCGTTCAAAGCACGAACAAAGGCAGACTTTGGTATATGATGTGTGTTTGTGTATGTGTGCGTGTGCGTGGGAGCTTGTGGGGTGTTTGCAGAGTGCTTTGAGTATAAATACAAACAAATAGGAATATTTCTGTAGAGCACTTAAGTGCGTGAATTAGCATTTATTTGCCATATCATAATTCTCAATGTAAACACACACGCACACGCACATGCACAAACACTTATGTTGAATACTTTTCAACTTACATTCATACATACATTAGTAAGCCCATATGTATAGACATATGTATTGGCTTAGTATTCAGAAAACAAATACAAATCTACACCTACTATTCCTAAATACAGTCTCACTTAATGGAGGGAATTTTTTCTAAGCTAAAGCGAAATTTTAGGAAGCACAAAATAAGGCCAGTTTTTTATGTGTAAAGGTTTTTGTGCGCACCAGAGATCATATCCGAGGATCGATTTATATAGGGGCTATATAAATTTATAGGAAGGCCACCGTAGCGCAGAGGTTTGCATGTCCGCCTATGACGCTGAACGCCTGGGTTCGAATCCTGGCGAGTGGTTTTTCCCTCCTAATGCTGGCAACATTTGTGAGGTACTATGCCATGTAAAACTTCTCTCCAAAGAGGTGTCGCACTGCGGCACGCCGTTTGGACTCCACTATAAAAAGGACACCCATTATCATTGAGCTTAAACTTGAATCGGGCTGCACTCATTGATATGTGATGAGAAATTTTGAAAATCGGCCCACAAACAAAAATTTGGCAGTCCCAACCAATTTTGGAAATACCAAGGTGACCATCTGTGTAGCATTATCTTCCAGATGGCAATATCAGAGATCCGTCAATCAAAGTCTGTGCAGCTGGCAGCAGTGCCTCGACTTCAATTGTCGTCTCAGGTATCCGAAACCTCATAGAGGTTTCCTATATCGATTATATCGTGATGGCATGACCTAGTCCCATCCTTAATACATTTTCCCATTGCTTTAAGTCTAATAGCAGCAGTGGCCAAATCGGTCCATGTTTTGATATGGCTGCCATATAAACCGATCTTGAATCTTGACTTCTTGAGCCTCTTGAGGGCGCAATTCTCGACCGATTTGACTGAAATTTTACTCGTATCGTTTTGATATCACTTCCAACAACTGTGCTAAGTATGGTTCAAATCGATGCATAACCTGATATAGCTGTCATATAAACCAATCTTGGGTCTTGACTTCTTGAGCCAATAGAGGACGCAATTCTTATCCGATTTGGATGTAATTTTGCAACTTGGTGTTTGCTATCACTTCCAACATTTGTTCTTAGTCTAAATCGGTTCTTAACCTGGTATAGGTGTCATATAAACTGATCTTGAATATTGACTTCTTGAGCCAATAGAGGGCGCAATGCCTATCCGATTTTAATGAAATTTTGCACAAAGTATTTTGATATGATATGCAATAACTGCGACAAGTAAGGTACAAATCGGTCCATAACCTCATATAGCTGCTATATAAACCGATCTTGGGTTTTGTCTTCTTGAGCCTCTAGAGGGCGCTCCGATTTGGCTGAAATTATGCATGACGTATTTTATGAGGGCTTTTAACAACTGTGCCAAATAAGGTGAAAATCGGTTTATGACATGATATAGCTTTCATATAAACCGATCTGAGATTTTGACTTGTTGAGCCTCTGGAGGTCGCAATTATTATCCGATATGCCTGAAATTTTGTACGACGGATCCAATCATGACCATAGTCTGATACAGTTCCCATATAAATCGATCTCTCTATTTTACTTCTTGAGCCTCCAAAGGGTGCAATTCTTATTCGAATTGGCTGACATTTTACAGAGGTCTCAAACATATAGTTTAATTGTGGTCCGAACCGGACCATATGTGTATATCGCTCTAATAGTAGAGCGAATCTTTTCTTATATCCTTTTTTTGCCTAATAAGAGATGCCGTGAAAAGAACACGACAAATGCGATCCATGGTGGAGGGTATATAAGATTCGGCCCGGTCGAAATTAGCACGCTTTTATTTGTTTTTTTTTTATTATTATCGAATTACACTCTTTTTTATTGATTTAATTGTTACAAAAATATTTGTTATGCCTATGAAAAATTTCTCATATCGACAAACACCTAAAAGTATGCAATATTTTTATATATCTTAACTTACCGAATATTTCAGCAATTCGACTAAATAATGAAATTCGTAAAGAAGTGAGGGGTTTTAGTGATTTAAAAAACGTTTTCAGGTTAATGGAATTTGCCTTTCATGGTCCATTCATCAAAATTATTTGTAATTGTCCGCTTTTCGTGGCTAACAGGCACCGGCACTTAGACTTGTCGGTTTGTGTCTCGTCTGTTAGGGTCGTGATATGGAAAAATGAAGCATTTTGTTAGTAGCACGGAATTTCAGACTTAGATTTTTCGAGGTTGCTTTATAGTAGAGCGCACAACAAGCCGATTACTGTTTTAGGTGTCCATAGTGACATGGAGCGTATTAATATTCGCTCCTACTTTTCAACCTAAGCTAAGCTTACCTAAGGGCAATGCCCTAATGTTCCGCTCGTTTAATAATTTATTTAAAATCTACATATAATGTATTACAAATGTAATGGTAATTTGGCAAAGTATGCTAAAAACCGCATAATATAGTGAACTGCATTTCACTAACAAAGTGAGATATAGTTTGCAGGCGGGGGAGATGGGTTTGTAAAACAGCACAGCATTTTGTGGATTATTAAAAATTTATTACAAATTAACACGTTACAGATACGTGATTCTCTCTCCCTCTCTCTCACACACACACACACTCAACGCAGGTTTACAATCAAAATGGCAATGTAAACGAAAAACAAACGGCATTAGTTTTATGCCTCTCCTCCTAGTCGTTAGGCCCAAAAAGTGGAATTCAGCTGTGAATGCATTTCTATATGGATGGAGGAGGATGTAGGCGATTAGCCAACATTTAAAGTAAATGTATTTTTCACATTAAATTTTAAAATTTTATGTTGTAAACATTTCTCATTTTTCCATCTCTTGAAAATAAATTGTGTGTGTGTGTGTGTGTTGGGGTAAATGTGCGACCATGGGATGAGAGGTGTTAGGGACAGATATTTTCCCCTTTCCATGTCTCGTTTAATATACTGTGCCAGAAAAGCATGCAGACTTCTTTAAGAACACATGTAAGTAAATATTCAATCCGGTGGCAATTTCGGATGTAATCATCATCAATTTCTGGAGTTTTCTGTTCTGTTTTCCTAAAACATTTGGGACCACTACACTCCAAAGCTTTACATGTGTCATTTCGGATATTTTTCGTGTGTAAGTTGCACCCGTATGTCAGAATGAATCGCATGTACATACATTGCGTACTTTCCGACATGTATTATGCAAATGACTTTTGTTCGAATGTGTAACAACAGCCAGAGGCCAGTGAAATGGGAAAGGTCATTAAAAAAAAATTTTATAAATTTAAAGTTTTTTATTTATTGTCGAAAAATTAGATAAAAACAAGTAAAAAGGCAAACTAAATGCCGGTCGGGCCGAAATTTAGATTCCCACCACCTCGGGTATTTATGTAAACCCCCTTTCGTCACAATCCGCTGAAAATTGAATAACTTATGCACCCAAATTCGGCACGGACATTGAGTGGTCTAATAAATATAAGTCACTGTTCCATTTTGTAGAACAAAAGATTAAACTTTTTGACAGCGATATACGATATACGACACAGATTTCGAAAAAAGCCTAATATAAGTCACTGTGTCACATTTCTGTGAAATCGGATTATAAATGCGCCTTTTATGGGGCCAAGACTTTAAATCGAGATATCGGTCTACATGGTAGCTATATCCAAATCTGGACCGATCTAGGCCAAATTGGAAAGGGATATCGAAGGGCCAAGCACATCTCTCAGTCCCCAAATTTCGGCGACATCGGACAATAAATGTGACTTTTCTAGGCCAAAAACCCTCAATCGAGAGATCGGTCTATATGGCAGCTATATCGAAATCTGGACCGATCTGAGCCAAATTGAAGAAGGATATCGAAGGGCCTAACGTTCACAGTTCACTGTCCCAAATTTCAGCAAATTTAGATCGGCGGATCGGTCTATATGGGGGCTATATCAAGATATAGTCCGATATAGCCCATCTTCGAACTTAAACTGCTTATCGACAAAAAAAGAATCTGTGCAAAGTTTCGGCTCAATTTCTCTATTTTTAAAGACTGTAGCGTGATTCAACAGACGGACGGACATGACTAGCTCGTCTTAGATTTTTACGCTGATCAAGAATATATATACTCTACTAGCCGAACCGAGCCCACTCCGCTGCGCCATCTTTAACTCTCTAATGTCTTTAGATATTAGAGAGTAAATATACTTCGACATGCCTAAGTCGTTATCGACTCACGCATACTTTTCCTTTGATACCCATATTGTCCTTATCGGTCCACTTTTGATTTTGGGTGGTATTTTTGGGATAATGGTTGAGGGTCCGCCCCTTCCGTTATCAATAAATTATAAAGCCAATTCTCACTTCCTGACCATATCCGTAATCTACTCTCGAATAGCTTTTATTTGAGTCCTATATTGTCATGATCTTCAAATAAACCTATTTTAAGGGGTTTTGGGGCTGGGGCGGCCCCCCAGGTACTTGGACCCAACTTCATGAAATTCGTACTATACTCTTGAATACCTTTTGTTTGAATCCCATATTGTCCCAATCGGTCGACTTTTATTTTTGGGTAGTACTTTTAAGGTAAGGGGGAGGGTCCGCCCCCCTCCGGATAATAAAAAAATATATAGCCTATGATTTCTTCGACCGAGAACAAACCGAGTCCCATTTTTGGCCATTTTGGGCTTTTTTGTGGCGGTGGGGTGACCCCCTATACATCGACATGATTTTGTATGCCAGATTCGTTATCTACTCCCACATACTTTTCATTCGATATCCATATTGTCCTTATCGGTCTACTTTTGATTTTGGGTGGTGTTTTTGGGATAATGGTTGAGGGTCCCCCCTTCCGTTATCAATAAATTATAAAACCTATTCCTACTTCCTGACCATATTCGTAATCTACTCTCGAATACCTTTCAATTGAGCCCCATATTGTCATGATTGTCAAATAGACCTATTTTAAGGGGGTTTTGGATCTGGGGCGGCCCCCCAGGTACTTGGACCCAACTTTTATTATGAAATTCGTACTCTACTCTTGAATACCTTTCGTTTGAATCCCATATTGTCCCGAACGGTCCACTTTTATTTTTGGGTAGTACTTTAGGGTGAAGGGGAAGGCCCGTCCCCCCTTCCGATATCAAAAAATTGTATAGCCTATGTTTCCTTACAGACCAACCTACACAATCTGTGCAAATGTCAAGGTAATCCGTTTTTGAGTCTATACGGAACACACAAATTGAATTTTATATATAAGATAGGGTCGGACATGGATATTTCGATGTGTTGCAAACGGAATGACAAAATGAATATACCCCCATCCTTCGGTGGTGGGTACAAAAAAAAATGCTCGTAGTTACTAAGAAATACTTATAATACCTCATTTCATTTTTCAAATTGTTTATGTACCTTATTTTCATTCCTCCCAAAGATCCTGCTCAAAACCGTCTCAATTCAATGGCCATGAGCTGTAATGACTGTTTTTCCTATACAAAGAGTCTCGATAGGATATCATTGAAGTTTTAAGCAGATTGCCGCATAAAATTGATATGTCTGTCCTTCTGAGTGTGTGGGCATGTTCGCCTGTCTCTCCATCTGTTTGTCTGTCGGTATGAGCAAGCACACACTCGTACTCGTACTCTCATTGTGACAACACATACCCGCATACATGTTGATGATGAAAATAAATCCCCCAATGTATATTCGAAGTCAGATGATATATCCCCCATACAATAGCTTCTGCTTCCTTTTGGTTCGAATTTTTTTTCACTTTACTGTCTTGTTCAATGTCTGGTTTTATGTATTTTTTTCGATATTTATTTGTTGTTGGGCTGTTTTTTTTTTCGTTGCTGGTGTCTCACTTGTTGATTTTTTAAGATTTTTCACGACTTCTATTTCTTTGTGCGGTTGTTGTTGTTGTTGTTGTGATTGTTTGTCTGTCTGTAGGCACCATTTGGGAGTGAGAAAGCCAATTTGTGTCCCTGACAATTGTAAATGGAGAAGACATGTCATAGAGGAACTAATTTGATATTTTGTGTACAAAATTTTGGCATATTATTAATGGAATGCATTCTGTGAATGTTGGTTTAATTTCAGGCATGGTAAGAGTGTCAGTTCAGTCAGTGTAATTCTTAAAATATTTACTAGAGATGCCTCCAAAAATAGGGAAAAATATCTTGAAGGCATTAATTGAAAAAAGGTAGAGTTTGGATGGCACTTAGGAAGCAATCAAAGGGTTAGGCATGCGGAAGAATGAATGTGGAGGCATTAAGTTCAGCCGGGTCGAACTTTGGACACCCACTACCTCTGGTGTATATGTAAACCCCCTTTACCCAACTGCTAGTGTCCGATGTTGGCCGCAGAACCAATCCCTGATGATGGTATAGAATGTTTCCCTCCTAGTCAGAATGAGATCCAAGTAGCAGTAGCCCGACTAAAGAACAACAAGGCAGCAGGAGCCGACGGGTTACCCGAAGAGGATACCGCAGAAACAATCCCTTATGATGGTATAGAATGTTTACCTTCTAGTCAGAGTGAGGTCCAAGTAGCAGTGACCCGACTGAAGAATAACAAGGCAGCAGGAGCCGACGTATTACCCGCTAAACTATTTAAGACCGGAGGCGAAGAGGATACCGCAGAACCAATCCCTGATGATGGTACAGAATGTTTACCTTCTAGTCAGAATGAGGTCCAAGTAGCAGTGACCCGACTGAAGAACAACAAGGCAGCAGGAGCCGACGTATTACCCGCTAAACTATTTCAGACCTGAGGCGAAGAGGATACCGCAGAACCAATCCCTGATGATGGTATAGAATGTTTATCTTCTAGTCAGAATGAGGTCCAAGTAGCAGTGACCCAACTGAAGAACAACAATTCAGCAGGAGCCGACGGGTTACCCGCTGAACTATTAAAGACCTGAGGCGAAGAGGATACCGCAGAAACAATCCCTGATGATGGTATACAATGTTTACTTCCTAGTCTAAATGAGGTCCAAGTAGCAGTGACCCGACTGAAGAATAACAAGGCAGCAGGAGCCGACGGGCTACCCGCTAAACTATTTCAGACCTGAGGCGAAGAGGATACCGCAGAACCAATTCCTGATGATGGTATAGAATGTTTACCTTCTAGTCAGAATGAGGTCCAAGTAACAGTGACCCGACTGAAGAACAACAAGGCAGCAGAAGCCGACGAGTTACCCGCTGAACTATTAAAGACCGGAGGCGACACGCTGGTAAGGCGAATGCATCAGCTTATCTGCGCAATCTGGCAAGAAGAACTTATACCCGATGATTGGAACCTCAGCATACTATGTCGCGTACACAAGAAAGGAGGCAAGACGGAATGTGTCAACTACAGAGGAATAAGTCTCCTCCCCATCGCATACAAGACACTCTCGAGTGTACTGTGTGAGAGATTTAAACCTAAAGTCAATGATATAATTGGGCCCTACCAATGCGGCTTTAGACCAGGTAAATAAACCCTAGACCAGGTATTCACACCGCGCCAAATCCTGGAAAAGACCCGAGAAGGACATATTAACACCTACCATCTCTTTGTTGACTACCAAGCCGCATATTCGATACTCCTTTACGTTCAAAGGTATTTCAAGCCATGTCTGAGTTTGGTATCCCTGCAAAATTAATAAGACTCTGCTGGATGGCACTTGCTGATACACGTTCCTCAGTAAGACTGGGAAAGAATCTCTCCGAACCATTTAATACCAAACGAGGTTTCAGACAAGGAGACAGCCTATCGTGTGATCTCTTTAATATCCAGCTGGCGAAGATTATGCGAGTTGCAGATGTGAATAGATATGGCGCAGTAATCACAAGAGAGCACATGCTACTCGCCTATGCCGACGATATCGATATCATAGGTCGGTCACCGGAAGTATAGTAACTGCAGCCTTTGAAAGAATCGAAAGAGAGTCAGTGGAAATGGGTATGGCAGTAAATGGAGATAAGACGAAATGGATTGTTTCAACTCCTAAAAAGCCTAGCACAACCGAGCAGATAAAGAAAATGGAGAAAGTTGGGAACCACAACTTTGAGATAGTCAGTAACTTTATCTACCTCGGCACCGCCTTAACCAAAAGCAATGACACCAGTTTTGAGATTACGCGAAGAATAATACTGGCAAGCAGATGCTACTTTGTACTAAGTAAGCAGTTTAGAAACAAGGCCATGAAGATTACACCATACAAGACACTGATACTACCCGGGCTGTTAAATGATTCTGAAGCATGGGTACTTGTGAAAGCAAGCAAGGTAGTACTTGGAGTGTTTGAGAGAAAGATTCTTGTTAGACGAAGATTACACCATACAAGACACTGATACTACCCGGGCTGTTATATGATTCTGAAGCATGGGTACTTGTGAAAGCAAGCAAGGCAGTACTTGGAGTGTTTGAGAGAAAGATTCTTGTTAGACGAAGATTACACCATACAAGACACTGATACTACCCGGGCTGTTATATGATTCTGAAGCATGGGTACTTGTGAAAGCAAGCAAGGCAGTACTTGGAGTGTTTGAGAGAAAGATTCTTCGTAAAATATATGGACCAGTTTGCATTAATGGAGAATATAGGCGTCATATAAACCACGAGCTGTACGAGATGTATGACGACCATAGCATAGTTACACGCATCAAAATACAACGTCTGCGTTGGCTAGGTCATGTTTTCCGAATGGATGAAGAAGCTCCAGCAAAGAAGACTTTTGAAGGCAAACAAGGTGGTACAAGCAAACCGGGACGAACAAAAGCCGGATAGAAAGATCAAGTGGTGGAAAACACCTCGAAACTTGGTGTCAGAGATTTTGGAATGAGCGCAGAAGATCGAGGCGCTGGGAATGCTATTCTACGTTCGGCTAGTGGAACAAATGTTCTTTCATAGCCAATTAAAGTAAAGTAATGTAGATGGGTAATAAAACAATACGTGCCAATTTTGGAGCAAAAGGAACCATGGAACCGATTTGGAGCCAAGTGATAAAAGAAGCCTCTTGGATGTGGAATCCGTCATATTATTGAAACGAGGCGATTTTCTGTCGCCCATGGGCTACGAGAAATGGGTTGAGAACGAACTCAGCAAAGACAGAGCTGGAACTCTTAATTCGTAGATATAAGATGACTGATTTAAAGTCCCGTGTTTGGGCTGAGTCTAGTCCTTGATTTGGAACTATTCTGGAAAAAGAATGCGGAGCAAAGAAGTCGAAAGGGGTTGTGCAGCTTCTACTCCTGCAAGATGATATTCGGCAGAAAGTGATACACGACCGCTGTGAGACCAGTGCTGACATGTGGCAACAGGGAGTTCTTGAAAGTGAAAAGACTAGCATGGTACAATGGCTTGTCGGAATCATAGAAGCGGTCCTGACACCAGAGAAGTTTGGAAGCAATGCTGGATATGCAACCTCTCGAGGACTATATACATAACTGTGCCGCCAAGGGCGCTCTTAAGTCGAGGGAATTTGGTATGCTGAAAGGCAGAGGATACGACCAAGGCACCACTTTGGACGCTTTGAAATGCAATGGGCAGTCTGAGACTACCTAGCACAGAGACCGATTCGAGAAAGGATATTCGGTATTTGCTTTCCCGGAAAGGTGGAGGAAGGAAGGAGGAGAGGTGAAAGCTATGAGACTACGGCATTTACAGATGACTCCACGTTGCAGTCAGAGACAGGCTTGAGGGCATACTCCGAGATAGGTATGTCGCACAGTGGGATATAATCGAAAGAAAAGTAAAAAAAATCCGCCGTTTAAGAACGGGTAAAAAATCCTCCGTTTAAGAGGAAAGAGTACAGATATTTCTTTGAAAACGAAAATACAGATTAAAATAATTGTAAGCAAAAAACAAGGATATCTTAAAAATAATTTTTGAGTTTAGCAGATATATTTGTCCTAAAAAGACCAAAAATAAATTCTTCCCGAATTTTTTCACAAAAATCCCCAAAATACCCAGTCCGAGTAAAGATGATTTTAAAATCGATTTTTTTTTAGTAAATTGATTATTATACCCTCCACCATATAATGGGGGTATACTTATTTCGTCATTCTGTTTGTAACTTCTCGAAATATTCGTCTTAGACCCCACAAGATATATATATTCTAGATCGTCGTGACGTTTTAAGTCGATCTAGCCATATCCGTCAGTTCGTCTGACCGTCCGTCTGTACATCAGTCCGTCCGTCCTTCTGTCCGTCCGTCTTTCTGTTCGTCCTTCTGTCCGTCCATCTTACTGTCCGTCTATCCGTCTGTCCGTCGGTCTGTCCGTCTGTCTGTCCATCCGTCCGTCCGTCCGTCCGTCCGTCCGTCCTTTTGTCGAAAACACGCTAACTTTCGAAGAAATAAGGTTAGCCGCTTGAAATTTTGCACAAATACTTCTTATTATTGTTGGTTGGTTGGAATTGTAAATGGACCCTATCGGTCTTTGTTTTGATAAAGCTCCCATATAAACCGATCTGGGGTCTTAACTTCTTGAGCCTCTAGTGGGCGCAATTCCTACCCGATTTGGCTGAAATTTTGCGCGAGGTGGTTTGTTATTGTTATAATTCTCAACAATTGTGCTAAGGATGGTTGAAATCGGATCATAACCTGATATAGCTCCCATATAAAGCAATCTATGATCTTAACTTCTTGAGCCCCTAGAGGGGGCAATTCTTATCCCATTTGGCTGAAAGTTGGCACGATGCATTTCGTTATGACTTCCAATAACTGTGTTAAGTATGGTTCAAATCGGTCCATAACCTTATATAGCTGCCATATATACCGATCTTGGATCTTGACTCCTTGAGTCTCTAGAGGGCGCAATTCTTATCCGATTTAGTAGAAATTTGGCATGACGTGTTTTGTTATGACTTCTAACAACTGTGCTATGTATGGTTCAAATCGGTCGACAATCTGTTATAGCTGCCGTATATACCGATATTGGATCTTGACTCCTTGAGTCTCTAGAGGGCGCTATTTTCATCCGATTTGGCCAAATTTTGCATGAAGTTGTCTGCATCGATCCAAAACCTGATGTAGCTGCCGGCCGAACTAAGCACGCTTTTACTTTTTTTTCGATTCTATCCCACAATGTGTCGGTGAGATTGCCGGACGAGTGTACGGTATTTCAGACAGAACTTTGTCTCTTAAACATACCTCAAAAGAAATTCTGGTAAGGGATTTAACGTCTTCGAAACTACGGAAGTATGGGGACATTATGGCAGCCCTCAGGGCCTTAGGGTCTAGGACTGTGAGGTCGAAGTACGTGGCAGAGTGTTTGCAGTACTCATGACATAGGGCTGACTTGGGTTCCCGGCAACGGCAATGGTATTTCGTGGAACGAGAAGGCGGACGAATATGGCAGGAATGGCTCCTCTGCTGAGAGCGAACAAGCCGCCGAACTTGCAAATGTCCCCCTTGTCGAACTACAGAACATTGTAGATAGGTGGTCCATATGGAGGCTGTGGCGAGTTGGAAGACTGTTTATAAAGGGTGATTTTTTAGCTATTATCTTTTTAGCAACACTGGCTTAAACAGCTCACGCAAGTTTAGTGTTTTGTTTCATTGCCAAAATTTTTCAATTTGGTGTATAATTTCACCATAAATGGTCTTACAAACGCGCAATGCTTGCAAATTATTGAATTTTATTATCAAAATGCGTGCTCTATGAAGAAAGTTCATGGCGCGCTTCTTGTTCTTCAGCGACGAAGCTCATTTTTGGCTCAATGAGTACTTAAATAAACAGAATAGTCGACTTTTGAGTGAAGATCAGCCATAACCATTGCCAGAGCTAACAAGGCATCCAAAAAAAGTCACAGTTTGTTGCGGTTTATGGGCTGGAGGCATCATTGGACCGTTTTTCTTCAAAGATGATGAGAATCGTAACGTGAATGTCCATTTTGTTTTTTGCACAAAATGCATGAGCTTGACTTGCATGACACGTGGCTTCAACAAGACGGTGCCACATGCCACACACCACGGGTAACAATGGACTTTTTGAGAAGCGAGTTTGGTGAAAATTTTATTTCACGTTCGGGACCGGTCAAATGGCCGCCTAGATCGTGCGATTGAATGCCTTAAGACTAATTTTGTTTGTTTGTTTTTTTTTTTTTTTTGTGAAAACCACCGTAGCGCAGGGGTTAGCATGTCCGCCTACGATGCTGAACGCATGGATTCGCATCCTGGCGAGAACATCAGAGAACATTTTCAGCTGTGGTTATCCTTTCCTATTTCTGACGACATTTTTGATGTACTATGACGTGCCTAAAAGAGGTGTGTCCAAGATTTGACTAAGCGGATGGAGCCAACGTAGAGCAGAGGTTTGCATGTCCGCCTATGATGCTAAGCACCTGGGTTCGAATCCTGGCGAGACCATAAGAAAAATTTTCAGTTGTGGTTTTCCAATATTCGTGAAGTACTATGTCATGGAAAACCTTCTTTCCAAAGAGGTGTGGCACTGCGACACGACGTTCGGACCCGGCTATAACAAGGAGGCCTATTATCATTGAGCTTAAACTTGAAACGGACTGCACTCAATGATATGTGAGATGTTGGCCCCTGTTCCTAAGTGGAATGTTCATGGACAAAATTTGCAATTTTGGATGGAGCATTTGAGGCGCATTCACGGTCAACATTTTCATTAAATTATGTGGAGCGTACTATCGATTAAAATAAGGATTTTATGCATATTTCTGTTTTTATACCCTCCACCATAAGATGGGGGGTATACTAATTTCGTCATTCTGTTTGTAACTACTCGAAATATTCGTCTGAGACCCCATAAAGTATATATATTCTTGATCGTCGCGACATTTTATGTCGATTTAGCCATGTCCGTCCGTCCGTCCGTCCGTCCGTCCGTCCGTCTGTCTGTCGAAAGCACGCTAACTTCCGAAGGAGTAAATCTAGCCGCTTGAAATTTTCCACAAATACTTCTTATTAGTGTAGGTCGGTTGGTATTGTAAATGGGCCATATCGGTCCATGTTTTGATATAGCTGCCATATAAACCGATCTTGGGTCATGACTTCTTGAGCCTCTAGCGTGCGCAATTCTTATCCCATCAAAATAAAATTTTGCACGTCGTGTTTTTTTATGATATCCAACAACTGTGCTAAGCATGGTTCAAATCGGTTCATAACCTGATATAGCTGCCATATAAACCGATCTTGGGTCTTGACTTCTTGAGCCTCTAGAGTGCGTAATTCTTATCCGATTGGAATGAAATTTTGCACGACGTGTTTCGTTATGATATCCAACAACTGTGTCAAGTATGGTTCAAATCGGTTCATAACCTTATATAGCTGTCATATAAACCGATCTTGGGTCTTGACTTCTTGAGACTTTAGAGGGCGCAATTCTTATCCGATTGGAATGAAATTTTGCACGACGTGTTTTGTTATGATACCCAACAACTGTGCCAAGTATGGTTGAAATCGGTTCATAACCTGATATAGCTGTCAAATAAACATATCTGAGGATTTGACTTCTTGAGCTTCTAGAGGGCGCAATTCCTATCCGATTTGGCTGAAATTTTGCATGACGTATTTTATTTTTACTTTCAACAACTGTTTCAAATAAGGTTCAAATCGGTTCATAACCTGATATAGCTGCCATATAAACCGATCTGGGATCTTGACTTCTTGACCCCTAGAGGTCGCAATTATTATCAGATATGCCTGAAATTTTGTACGACGGATCCTCTCATGACCATCAACAAACGTGTTTATAATGGTCTGTTTTTTCCTAAGAAGAGATGCCGTGAAAAGATCTCGACAAATGCGATCCATGGTGGAGGGTATATAAGATTCGGCCCGGCCGAACTTAGCACGCTTTTACTTGTTTTTTTTTTAATTCACCCCTTTTATACCCACTTTCGAAGGATGGGGGTATAATTATAAGACCATCTAGCCATGTCCGTCCGTCTGTCTATCTATCTGTCCGTCTGTTGAAATAACGCTACAGTCTTTCGAAATAGAGATATTGAGCTGAAACTTTGCACATATTCTTCGTTTGTCCATAGGCAGGTGAAGTTCGAAGTTGGGCTATATCGGACTATATCTTGATATAGCCCCCATATAGACCGATCCGCCGGTTTAAAGTCTTAGGCCCATAAAAGCGACTTTTTCCGATTTTGCTGAAATTTAGAGCAGTGAGTTCAACTCAAGATCAATTTGGCCCCGATCGGCCCAGATTTGGATATAGCTGCCATATAGACCGATCCCTCGATTTAAAGTCTTGGCCCTATCTCTCGATTTAAGTTCTTTGGCCCATAAAAGACGCATTTTTCGTCCGATTTCACAGAAACTTGGGAGAGTGAGTTGTGTTAAACCCTTCGACATCCTGCTTCAATTTGGCCCAGATCGGTTTTGGGTCACAGATCAATATTTCCATGAGCTACCTAATGTGGTGTGGTGGGTATCAAAAGGTGGGCCACGCCCGACTTTAGCCCATCTTTACTTATCTTTTCAAATGTAGACTAATTGTAGACTACCCCAAAAACTATTCGCCTCTGTGGTAGTAATTTAGCCCTGCTCCACACCAATACTCACACAACAGTTAGCAACTTCCGGTAACAGAAATCGGATATGCATTACGCCCTCTAGAGGCCCAAAAAATCTAAATCCAAGATCGGTTTGTTTGACAGCTATAACGACACATATGCCGATTTGGCCCATTTACCATCCCCACCGACCTGCACGAATAAGAAGCAAAATTTCAAGCTCTAAGATTTAATTCTTCGAAAGGTAGCGTGCTTTCATAAGGAAGACAGACGGACGGACAGACATGACTAAATCGATTTTTTTAGGTTTCACGTCAATATTTCGATGAGTCACCCAATGTGGTGTAGGGTATCACAAGGTCGCCTTCGCCCGTCTTTAATCCGTCCTTACTTCTCATTTCAGATGTAGACTAATTGTAGAATACCCCAAAAAAGAATTTTTATCCAGATTCTCCCCTATGGCAGTGATTTAGCCCTGCTTCACACCAATACTCACACAACAGTTACCAACTTCCGGTAACAGAAATCGGATAAGCATTACGGCCTATAGAGACCCAAAAAATCTAAATCCAAGATAGGTTTATTTGGCAGCTATAAGGAAACATTTGCCGATTTGGCCCATTTACAATCCCCACCGACCAGCACGAATAAGAAGCAAAATTTCAAGCTCTTAGATTTTCTTCTTTGAAAGTTAGAGTGCTTCCGATAGAGAGACAAACGGACGGACGGACAGACATGATTAAATCGACTTTTTAGGGTCTCAGGTCAATATTTCGATGAGTTACCCAATGTTTCGGCTTCAACCGTCTTTAGTCCTTCCTTACTTCTCATTTCAAATGTAAACTACCCCAAAAAAGTACTTTTTTTCAGATTCTCCCCTATAGCAGTGATTTAGCCCTGCTCCACACCAATACTCACACAACAGTTAGCAACTTCCGGTAACAGCAAATTATAGTAAAAATCATAGTAAATTTAGTACTCATTTTAGTTTAGTTTTTTTTTTTTTTTTTGCAACTACTACTCATCAAACACTTACTCTGAGTTCTGCAAATTAGAAAACGCATTTGCCTGGCATTTTCGTGGGAGGAGGCTTACAGCTTACAACGCGCAAGAAAGGCAGTAGTAAATGTTGCGCTCTTACATTGATGTGTTGGTTATAAGACAAAGTTCTTCGTTTTTCATTCTGTTCTTTGGTTTTTGTGAATACCCTCAGAAAAGTTTTAAATGAAATGTGGGGAAAAATTAACATCATTATTTATGAGTTCCTCTGTTGCGTATTCCCTCTTTTTTTGGATGGAGGGGGGATAGGGTTTTTTCGCTGAGCCACACTCAGGCACACACACACACACACAGAAAACAATTTACAATTTATCTTGCAGAGACAGACAGCAGGCAGGCAGGCAGGCAAGCAGACACAGACACCAGAATGCACGCACAAACAGGCGGAGAAAAAAAATAAAAAAACCTGAGAATGCTTTCACATCTCCATTCTATACACCAACCCCACAGCCAGGGCAGACAGACGTATGAGGAATATTGTTTTGTAGTAGTTCTTGTAGTTGTTGGAATTGTTGTCATTAATTTTATTTAGTGTTTGTGCATTTTTTTCTTCTCAGCTTCCAAGTTAAATAAATGGGTGGTTTGAGCGAGAGGGGCAATGTAATAAGTCATAGTTTCCATATTTCTTTCTGTTTTTTTTCTCCATCTTTTATCACAGACACTTAAGCACAGACACCACAACACAAAACACCACACCACATGAACTAACACTGGTAAAGTCTTCTATTGATTGCCACAGAGTTTTATACTGCCTTGCGTTTCTCCCCTTAACCATTAACCGTTCATTTAGTTTGTCTCTTTGAAAGAAGAAAAAAAAAAAAATTGCAAAGATTTGTATTTTCCTTTCCTTTTCTCTTAAACTTGACTAGGGGACCAGAGGAAAGCCCGCTGACTTGACACTTCGGTGTACTGCAACGAAATGAATTTTGGCTAAAGATGCAAAGATGCTGTGACCTCCCTCGCAGTAAAAGCAGAGCGCTTTGAAAGCAAAAAAATAAAGAAAATCACAAAGCTGAGATTGTACAGCAGCAGAAGAAATGTAGAAAATTCATTCACTCACTTCAACATGAAATTGGCAAAGGAGCAGAACTAACCATCAAATGGAGAGAACAAATGAGAGCTGCTGCTGAAGATAGCTCCAAAACTAGAACTTACCCCACTAAAAAGCAGAGTAAAAGCTTTTTTCCTTTCTAAATAAATGGGGGAAAACCGAATAGTAAAGCTTTTTGCCATTCGCTCCGTTGTAGAACTCACTCAAAAGGATGCCTAAAAGGCCGGTCACACAACAATTCTGCATAGCCCCCTTGAAAGAGAGTAGATGCTGCAAAATAAATCTCTCTCTCTCTCTCTTTCTCTTCCTTACTCTCATGAGGGGGGATGCTGTATGCAGCAGTTTCGAGCTCTCCACTTTTTGTTTGCTCCATTTGCAGCGACTTTAATTAATATTAAATTAAATGAGCACTTTTATTGGCCACCTTTTGCATATTTCAGTCTATCACTGTTCCCACCACACCAACAGCATGCAAAACACTCTGGCAACTCGCATTTGTCGGCATATCCATAGCGCTGCTATGTCTTGCTATCTCTTTATGACATGCAACACTAGGGGGACAAATTAATAAAAACGAAACGACAAACACACACGCAACGTACTTACCCACATACTCGTTATAGAGATGCCAGTACGGAAAAGTAAATCTGTAAGTGAGGAAAAAAGAGCATAGGTTAAAAATTTCTAAAAATTTCTTTAAAATATTTTTTTAACTATAAATGTGAAAGTGTGGCATTGTGTTTGCTTGAAAAATGGCTGCAGGGATTTAGATGACATTTTCAGAGAATGTAGACTTTGGGCCTCCAATGAAAATTTGATATTCAATTTTTTGATTCCCGAGGGAGAGGGGGAGGGGTGAGAATTCTTTCCTCTCCTTAATTTTCAAAATCGAAAGATGGGGAAGATGTGTGCATCGATTTAAGAGAAATTTTATGTGCCTCTTTATGGGAAAAAAAAATTGGGTTATGTGATTTGGGGGAACGCCCCACCCCAAAAACCAGCCATATGGACATGTCTACCGTTTGGGACGATATGGGTATCATATGAAAGGTATTTAAGAGTAGAATAAGAATCTGATATAAAAATTTCGGCCTCCAATAAAAATTGGGTACTTAGCTTATTGATACCAGAAGGGGGGAGTATCCTCCCCCTTACCTTAATTTTCAAAAACCTCCTATTATGTCACATTTGACATCTATCCACTTTAGTGGCAATTCAAAAACCACGAAATGGGTATAATAACTGTAAGTCAAATAATCAAGGGGAACGCCCCAGCCAAACGGACATGTCTACCGATTGGGACTATAAGGATATCAATTGATAGGTGTTTATAAGTAGAGTGCGAGTTAAGCATACAAGTTTATCTCAACATGTCTGGGGGATCGCCTCAACACAAAAATGGAGAAGCAACCCCCCAAGGAACATGTTCACCGATTGGGACAATCAATGGGTATCAAATATGACACTTATTGGGTTGCCCAAAAAGTAATTGCGGATTTTTCATATAGTCGGCGTTGACAATTTTTTTCACAGCTTGTGACTCTGTAATTGCATTCTTTCTTCTGTCAGTTATCAGCTGTTACTTTTAGCTTGCTTTAGAAAAAAAGTATATTTGATTTAAGTTCATTCTAAGTTTTATTAAAAATGCATTTACTTTCTTTTAAAAAATCCGCAATTACTTTTTGGGCAATAGTTACTGGATGGTCGCCCTACCCCTATAGGTCAGTTGGTATAGTAAATGGGCCACATGGGACCATGTTTTGCTATAGCTGCCATATAAACCGGTCTTGGATCTTGACTTCTAGAGCCACTAGAGGGCGCAATTTTTATCCGATTTGGCTGAAATTTTCATGAGGAGCTTTTCGATGATTTCCAACAACTACATTAAGTATGGTTGAAATCGTTTCATAACTTGATATATGTAGATGTCATATAAACCGATCTGGGGTCTTGAATTGTTGAACTTCTAGATGGTGCAACTCCTATCCGATTTAGCTGAAATTTTGCAAGACATGTTTTGGACTTCCAATAACTGTGCCAAATATGGTTCAAATCGGTACATAACACGATATAGCTGCCTTATAAACCGATTTGGGAGCTTGCCTTCTTGAGCCACTAGAAGGCGCAATTCTCACCCGATTTAGCTGAAATTTGGCATGAGGTGCAATGATTTCCAACAACTGTGTTAAGTATGGTTGAAATCGGTTTATAACTTGATATAGCTGTCATATAAACCGATTTAGGATCTTGATTTCTTCAGCCTCTAGAGGGCGCAATTATCATCCGATTTAGCTGAAATTTTGTTCGACCGCTTTTCCTATGATCTTCAACACACGTGTCAAATCTGGTCCGATTCGGTCAATAGCCTGATACAGCTCCCATATATTTTACTTCTTGAGCCTCTAAAGGTCGCAATTCTTATTCGAATTGGGTGAAATTTTACCAGCTTTGGCGGTTTTTTATACCCACCACCACAGGATAGGGGATATATCCATTTAGTCTTCCATTTGCAACACATCGAGATATCCATTTCCTACCCTACAAAGTATATATACTTCGGATCGTCGTAAAATTCTAAGGCGAGTTAACAAATGTCCGTGTTACTGTCCTTCTGTCTGTCTGTCCGTCCGTCTTCAAAAATTGAGATATTGAACTGAAATTTGCTGCACGCAGGTTAACTTCTTGAAGGGGCCAAATCGGACCATATTTGGATATAGCTGCCACATAGACCGATGTGCCGATTAAGGGTCTGAAGCCTATAGCGGCTGCATTTATTGTCCGATTTCGCTGAATTTCGTCTGTCCGTCCGTCTGTCTGTCGAAAGCACGCTAACTTTGAAGGAGTAGAGCTAGCCGCTTGAAATTTTGCAAAAATACTTCTTATAGGTGTAGGTCGGTTGGGATTGTAAATGGGCCAAATCGGTCCATGTTTTGATATAGCTGCCATATAAACCGATCTTGGGTCTTGACTTCTTGAGCCTCTAGAGGGCGCAATTCTCATCCAATTTGACTGAAATTTTGCACATAGTGTTCTGATATCACCTCCAACAATTGTGCGAAGTATGGTTCAAATCGGTTCATAACCTGGCATAGCTGCCATATAAACCGATCTTGGATCTTGACTTCTTGAGCCTCTAGAGGGCGCAATTCTTATCCAATTTGACTGAAATTTTGCACATAGTGTTTTGATATGACTTACAACAACTGTGCGAAGTATGGTTCACATCGGTCCATAACCTTATATGGCTGCTATATAAACCGATCTTGGGTCTTGACTTCTTGAGCCTCTAGAGGGCGCAATTCTCATCCAATTTGACTGAAATTTTGCACATAGTGTTTTGATATCACATCCAATAGCTGTGCGAAGTATGGTTCAAATCGGTCCATAACCTGAACTAGCTGCCATATAAACCGATCTTGGGTCTTGACTTCTTGAGCATCTAGAGGGCGCAATTTCTATCCGATTTGACTGAAATTTTGCACATAGTGTTTTGATATGAGTTTCAACAACTGTGCGAAGTATAGTTCAAATCGGTATATAACCTGATATAGCTGCCATGTAAACCGATCTTGGGTCTTGACTTCTTGAGCCTCTAGAGGGCGCAATTCTCATCCAATTTGACTGAAATTTTGCACATAGTGTTTTGATATCACTTCCAACATTTATGCGAAGTATGGTTTAAATCGGTCCATAACATGATATAGCTGCCATATAAACCGATCTTGGGTTTTGACTTCTTGAGCCTCTAGAGGGCGCAATTCTCATCCAATTTGACTGAAATTTTGCACATAGTGTTTTGATATCACTTCCAACAATTGGTTCAAATCGGTCCATACCCTGATATAGCTGCCATATAAACCGATCTGGGATCTTGAGTTCTTGAGCTTCTAGAGAGCCCAATTCTCATCCGACTTGGCACAAATTTTGTACAACTGCTTCTCCTATGGCCTTCAACATACCTGTGCAACATGGTCTGAATCGATCTATAGCTTGACACAGCTCCCATATAAACCGATCTGCCGATTTTGCCTCTTGAGCACCAAATCGGAGCACAAAAATTAGATTGTAGGACTTTGCTACGCCGAAATTTTTGCAGATGAATCTGAATTTCATATACCTGGATCCAGCTATGTCCCATATTTGATGTAAATCTAATGCAGAGCTGAACAATGAAAACGGCGTAAAACATATCGGTCACAGTGTAAAAGTTTGGGCCTGCATGTCGACAGCTGGTATAGAGAATTTAGTTTTCATTGATGGGATTACTGAACAAAAAGATGACTTTTTGAGACTTTTTGTAAAGTAATTGGCTTCAAAGTATGCTACGTGGTTAAATACCCCATCAATTGGCAATAGCCCTGTAGCAGTTGTTGAGAGCAAAAAATGGGCTCAACAAAATGTTGGATGTAATTCATTTTCCTTCCCGGCAAAACGCCAAGTATTTTGTGCTTTCAGCATAAGTATTATCTCCTCCTTAAGAGGCAGGTGCCACCGTAGCTACCAAATTTGGCATCCCTATGCCATACAGACCCAACGCATCTATGGAGAGTTATTGAGAATGGCATCAGGAGAATAGTAACTCTTTTTCCTTTAGTGCTGTTGGTGTGGTGTAAATTTTGTGCGTGAGCCATAAGTGCTCTCATCATAGCTCTTTGGTGAACTCGGTGTTTTGTTTGGTGTATAACAAACAACAAGGGGATGCTGAGGAGAGGTGTAAACAATGCCGTTTAAATTGAAAGCAATTGTGATAAATTGAGTACATGTATCTCTGTTTTCATTTTGCACGTGTGTAAGTTCATGTGTTTTGTCAATAGCCTTAGTGGCAGCGGGAGGGTGAGCCAAATGGGAGGCCATATGACTGAGTGTGTATAACACCCACAACACTTACTTCACATGCTCACGTTATCAAGGCTAGTGACCTTTTAAAACAGATATATGTACGTATTCACTCATTCGAGGCTTTTAGATTACTCTCTATCTCTCTGCTTGCACAACACAACACACCCCACCCACCCACTCCCACAATCTCTCTCTCTCTCTCTATCTGTCTTTTTCTCAACAGCCATACAGTGTAAGTTTTGGTATTCCTGATGCTCCTACTGCACACTTTGCCACAAATTCAACTTGAATAAAAACAAAATATTCCTGAAGTGCATTGCAGCAATGGCCAAGTGAGTGCGTAAGTGTTTGTCTGTGTGTGTGTCTGTGTGTGTAAGAGTTTTGAGAGGGAAGCCTTTCGAGTGGGGGCCTAAAAAAATTCCATTGCATACCCGGCTAAAGTTTTAACATTTTCATTGTTGTAGTTGTATGTTTGCAGGTATGTGTATGAGTTTGTGTGTGTGTGTGTTTTTTTTGTATTTTTGTTGCTTTATCATTTTTTCGTAGTAGATACACGTGCTAAATGTACAACAACACAACCAAACACAATTCCTCTCATAAGCTGCTGCAGTGATAAGGAGAGCCAGTCGTAGGGTAGTGGGTTGCTTGTGCGTGTGCATGTTTTTTGCGAAATGTTTGAAAAACTTTTCAAATATTTTTACTGGATAATTTATTAAGAGCTTCCGACTTTTCCAATGCATTTCTCAATAAAATTGCATCGAATGGCTATTTGGCTATCTGGTTGCTCTGGACCGACTAAATGACTTGCAGTGTTTGTTCACCAGCAATGTTCGGCTGAATGGGTAAAGTTACACTGGTGGTATGATATCATCATCATCATTGGCTGTTTATTATGGATTTTTCTAAGAAAAAATTTAAGCTACATATGGTTCTTGACTAAAGGTATCATATAATTAAGAAATATTGTTTAACATTAACAAGTAAAAAGACATTAGGACATTTGATACCCACCACCTCGGGTATATATGAAAATCCCCTTTCGTCACAATCCGGTAAAAATTGGATAACTAATGCACCCAAATTCGACAAGGATATTCGGTGTGATAATAAAAATAAGTCACTGTTGAATTTTGTATTTCGAATTTCAACAAAATCGGGTAATAAATAATTCTTTTATGGGTTTTAGACTTTATCGGCTTTATCGCCAGATCGGTCTATATGGCAGCTATATCTAAATATGGTCCGATCTGAACCATATTTGGGTCTTATGTTAGGAAGCATAAAACTATTCAATGATTCAAATATCAGCGAAATCGGTTGAAAAATAGAGCTTTTATGGGCTTTAGACCCTTTATCGGCAGATCGGTCTATATGGCAGCTATACCTAAACATAGTCCGATTTGATACATATCTAGGTCGGATAACAGGAGGCTTAAGATAACTCTCTGTTTCAAATTTCACCGAAATCGGATGAAAATAAAGCTTTTATGGCCTTCAGACCCTTTATCGCCAGATCGGTCTATATGGCAGCTATATCTAAATATGGTCCGATCTGAACCACATTTGGGTCTTATATAAGGAGTGGTAAAACTACTCACAGTTTAAAATTTGACCGAAATCGGTTGAAAAATAAAGCTTTTATGGGCTTTAGACCCTTTATCTGGAGATCGGTCTATATGGCAGCTATACCTAAATATGGTCCAATTTGACCCATATTTAGGGCAGATATCAGGAGGCTTAAGGTTACCATATGTTTTAAATTTCAGCGAAATCGGTTGAAAAATAAAGCTTCTATGGGCTTTACACCCTTTATCTGGAGATCGGTCTATATGGCAGCTACATCTATATATAGTCCGATCAGAACTATATTTGATTCCGATATTTAGAGGCCTAAAACTACTCAATTTGTCAAATTTCAGCGAAATCGGTTAAAAAATAAAGTTTTTATGGGCTTTAGACCCTTTATCTGGAGACGCTGACTTTTGAAGGAGTAAAGCTAGGCGCTTGAAATTTTGCAAAAATACTTTCTATTAGTGTAGGTCGGATGGGATTGTAATTGGACCAAATTAGCCTATGTTTTGATATAGCTGCCATATCAACCGATCATGGGTCCTGACTTCTTCAGCTTTTAGGGGGCTCAATTATTATCCGATTTAACTGTAATTTTGCACGTGGTGCGTTGGTATCACTTCCAACAACTTTGCTTAGCAGGGTTCAATTCGTTTCATAACCTGATCTAACTGCCATAGAAACCGATCATGGGTCCTGACTTCTTCAGCTTTTAGGTGGCACAATTCTTATCCGATTTGGCTGTAATTTTGCACGTGGTGTTTTGGTATCACTTCCTATAACTGTGCTAAGTATTGTTCAAACCGTTCGTATAGCTGCCATATAAACCGATCTGGGGTCTTGACTTCTTGAGCCTCTAGAGGGCGCAATTCTCATCAGATTTGGCAGAAATATTGTACAACGACTTCTCCCATGACCTTCAACATACGTGTCCAATATGGTCTGAATCGATCGATCGATCGATCTATAGCCGTTCTCCAGATTTTGCTTCTTGAGCCCCTACAAGGCGCAATTCTTATTTGAATGGACTGAAATATTATACAATGACTTCTACAATGTTCAGCATTCAATTTATTTGTGGTCCGATTCGGACTTTAACTTGATATAGCTTCAACACCATAACAGATTTTATTCATTATTCTTTGTTTGTCTACAAAGAGATACTGCCCAAAAAACTCAACAAATGCTATCCATGGTGAAGGGTATATAAGATTCGGCCCGGGCGAACTTAACACACTCTTACTTGTTATTATATGGTATACTTTTAGGGGCGCTAGTATAACAACATAAGCACTGAGTTAATTCACCGTCCACCATACGATGGGGGTATACTTATGTCATCATTCCGTTTGAAACACATCGAAATGTTGATCTGAGACCCATCAAAGTACATATGTTGTTGACATTCTAATTCGATTTAGCCACGTTCTTCCGTCTCTCCGTCTGTCAAGAGCCCATTAAATTTTGAAGGAATAATGCTGGGCATGCTACGATCTATGGCAAATCTGGGTCATGTGTATACCACATGATCTGTTCATCCTTCCGTTTGTCCATCCTTCCGTCTGCCCATCCTTCCGTCTGTCCATCCTTCCGTCTGTCCATCCCTCCGTCTTTTCATCTTTCCGTCTGTCCATCCTTCCGTCTTTTTATCCTTCCGTCTGTCCATCCTTGCGTCTGTCCCTCCTTCCGTCTGCCCATCCTTCCGTCTGCCCATCTTTCCGTCTGCCCATCCTTCCGTCTGTCCCTCCTTCCGTCTGCCCATCCTTCCGTCTGTCCATCCTTCCGTCTGTCCATCCTTCCGTCCGTCCATCCTTCCGTCTTTCCATCCTTTCGTCTGTCTATCCCCCGTCTGTCCATCCTTCCGTCTTTTCATCCTTCCGTCTTTTCATCCTTCCGTCTTTTCATCCTTCCGTCTTTTCATCCTTCCGTCTTTTCATCCTTCCGTCTTTTCATCCTTCCGTCTTTTCATCCTTCCGTCTGCCCATCCTTCCGTCTGCCCATCCTTCCGTCTGCCCATCCTTCCGTCTGCCCATCCTTCCGTCTGCCCATCCTTCCGTCTGCCCATCCTTCCGTCTGCCCATCCCTCCGTCTGCCTATCCTTCCGTCTGTCCATCCTTCCGTTTGTCCATCCTTCCGTCTGCCCATCCTTCCGTCTACCCATCCTTCCGTCTGCCCATCCTCTCGTCTGTCCATCCTCTCGTCTGTCCATCCTTCCGTCTGCCCATCCTTCCGTCTGTTCATCCTTCCGTCTGTTCATCCTTCCGTCTGTCCATCCTTCCGTCTTTTCATCCTTTCGTCTGTTCATCCTTCCGTCTGTTCATCCTTCCGTCTGTCTATCCTTCCGTCTGTTCATCCTTCCGTCTGTCCATCCTTCCGTCTGTTCATCCTTCCGTTTGTCCATCCTTCCGTTTGTCCATCCTTCCGTCTGCCCATCCTTCCGTCTGCCCATCCTTCCGTCTGTCCATCCTCTCGTCTGTCCATCCTTCCGTCTGTCCATCCTTCCGTCTGTCCATCCTTCCGTCTGTCCATCCTCTCGTCTGTCCATCCTCTCGTCTGTCCATCCTTCCGTCTGTCCATCCTTCTGTCTTTTCATCCTTCCGTCTGTCCATCGTCTTTCGTCTGCCATTCCTTCCGTCGGTCTATCCGTCCGTCTGTCCATCCTTCCGTCTGTTCATCTTTCCGTCTGTCCATCTTTCCGTCTGTCCATCCTTCCGTTTGTCCATCCTTCCGTCTGTCCATCTTTCCGTCTGTCCATCCTACCGTCTGTCTGCCCTTCCGTCTGTCCATCCTTCCGTTTGTCCAGCCTTTCGTCTGTACATCCTTTCGTCCGTAAGCAGTTTTTGTGCTTTTTGATAAAAAAAATTTGGACAACATTTAATTTTCATTTCCTAGAAAAATTTTTGTACAATTAATTTTAAGAAACATCTTCCAATTTTTCCCAATTTCAATTTAGATTGCGGGTATTGGTGATTTGATACATCCCTCCGAAATTTGTTAAAGAAACTTTTCCCTCCCATCAACATTTATGTACCATAAACACTTTCAAAACTTGTCCAACATATGTCACAAATTATTTGTCCCCAATAAACTTTAAAACTGTGTGTGTGTGTGTGTGTCACGCCCTTCAGATCTGCTGGGGGTAGTGCAGTGGAGGTTGTAAATAAGGAATTATGATTTAATTTCACTAATTTGTGAGTTTGTCAATTTTTATTGAATTAAATTTTCCATATAAACTCTACTCGCCTACTAATGATGAAGTCAAAGTCAAGACGAGTCGATGTCAAGACCACTAACCAACAGCGGAGGCAAAGCTAAAGCTGTTCGTTTTCGTAGTTAATGAATTTTTACTTGGTTTCATGTCAAGGATGAGTGAAGAGCAGGCATTTGTAAAAAATTTTAAACAACATCCGGCAAAGGCAGAGCATAGACAAGCAGATGAGCAAAGGTTTGCACACAGAAGCACTCACACACACACACACACACACACACACACATTAACATAACAACCCAGTTAAGTGAGTGACTGGTGTCATCTTAAATACGATTTCATTTTTCCTTAAAAGCATCCTTTTTGGCCAAAAGTGTAAATGTAAATGCGGATGAGTGAGTGAATCTCCTTTATTTGGGTTTCCCTTGAAGACTGCGGACCAAATAGGGGAAAAAAAGGTGTTGGGGTAGGGGCTTCTTATACAAAATCCCAAGCAAGCATTAAAGTCAGCGCACGTATTTTGTTTATTTTAGCACGCAACATGATTAATGACCCAAATGAATAGACGCGTAATAATACCACCGCGCTGATGATGACGACGATCATCAGTAGCCAAAATTTTTGTTTTCTTATTTATTTTTTTTTTGTGCTGTTGGTTTGCTTTTTGTTTTTCTTTTCGAATTGCATTGGCTACTGTCCCCATGCCATTCGTCCTGAGGAAGTTGCCTTGGTTCTATCTTCCATATTCAAATGTTTGCCAAAGAAAAACCAAGTAGGAAACTCCAAACGGCTTTCAGGGTCGACAGTTGGAGACTCTATATCAAATTTTTTATGAAAAAATCGTAAAAATGGCGAAATATTGTAAAACAATTAAAAGCGTGCTAAGTTCGGCCGGGCCGAATCTTTGGAACCCAACACCATGGATTATGCTAAAATATGGGAGCTATATCAGATTATAGACCGAATTGGGCCGTACTTGGCGCAGTTGTTGAGAGTCATAACAGAACACTATATGCAAAATTTCAGCCAAATCGGAAAAAATCATGGCTTGTAAGGGCTCAAGAAGTCGAATCGGGAGATCGGTTTATATGGGAGCTATATCATGTTCTTGACCGATTTGAATCGTACTTGCCTTAGATGTTGGGAGTCAGAACAGAATACCATGAACAAAATTTCAGCCAAATCGGATGAAAATTGCGGCTTCCAGGGGCTCAAGAAGTCAAATCGGGAGATCGGTTTATATGGGAGCTATATCCAAATCTGAACCGATATGTCCCAGTTGCAATCCTCAACGACCTACGTTAATACAAAGTATCTGTGCATAATTTCAAGCGGCTCGCTCTACGCGTTCGACCGCTATCGTGATTTCCAAAAAAATGGCCAAAATGGACATTTAACTAAGAAATAGGCTTGTTGTGCGCTCTAAATGCCGAAAAGTAACCCGGAAGAAATCTATGCCTGTATTTCCGTATAGCTTACAAAATCCTTACTCGTTTTACATTCTGAGCAACTACAATAATTTGCTTCAAGTCTGGTATCGTATCCGCACCTAAGTCTGGTATCGTATCCTCCATGTTCGTCGCAAAAGACGGGCATTGCACGATTTGGCTGCCCGAACAAATTTTCGAAAGGCCGAGTTGTCCAACTTTATGGGTCCATGGACCCTAAGTGGTCCACTATTTGAACGAACTAGATCAGTGAGCTGCCATATTTGTGAATGATAATGAATAACAGCTCACTGAATTTATTGAACTAGTGAACTAACTTGGTGAACAAGTTCAGTAGACTGTAGTGAACGATGTCTTTAATGGATGACATTGCCTAACTCACTCACTTAGTCAGTTAAACTATTGAACTATCTTAGTGAACTAGTTCAACAACACACTGAATGTGTTGAATTAGTGAACTAATTTAGTAAAATATTTCAGTAATCTATGATGAAGCTCAATTTAATAGACGACATAGCCCAAACAGCTAACTAATTGACCAACTTTACTGGTCTACGGATCCTAGGTGGTCTGTTTCTTCAATCAATTAGTGAACTGAATTACGAACTAGTTCAGTAAGCAGTCCTATTAATGAATGACATTGAACAATAAACTAATAAGAGACAACAGCTCACTGAATGCATTGAACTAGTGAACTAACTTGGTGACCTAGATTAGTGAGCTGTAATGAACGATGTCTTTAATGGACGACATTGCCTAATCACTCACTGAGTTTGTTGAACTATTGAACTATCTTAACGAACTTGTTCAGTAAGACACCGAATGTATTAAACGACTAAACTAAATAGTTCAGTAAGCTATAGTGAACGCTCAATTTAATTGACGACGTTGCCCAAACAGCTATCTGAGTGACAAACTTTATACTATCTATTTGAACGAACTAGTTCAGTTAGCAGTCGTATTATTAATGAATGACATTGAACAATAAACTAATAAGAGACAACAGCTCACTGATTGTATTGAACTTGCTTTGTGAACTAGTTCAACAGTACACTGAATGCATTGAACTAGTAAACTAATTCAGTAATCTGCATTGAACGCTCAATATATTGGACGACATTGCCCAAGAGCTCTTTAAGTTAGTTGAAATATTGAACCAACTTTGTGAACTAATTCAACAACACACTGAATGTATTGAACGAGTGATGTGATATAATGAAATAGTTCAGTAATCTATAGTAAACGTTCATTTTAATAAACGACATTGCCCAAACAGCTAACAGAGTGGTCAAGTTTAGGGGTCTGCGGACCCTGGTGGTCTGTTGATCCAACAATATATTACTGAACTGAATAAGAGAACTATTTGAAGGAACTAGTTCTGAGAGCAATCATACAAATGAACGACATTGAACAATAAACTAATAAGAGATAACAGCTCCTTGAATGTATTGAACTAGTGAACTAACTTTGTGAACTAGTTCAGTAAACTGTAGTGAGCACTGACATCACTGCACGATATTGCCTAACAACTCACTGAGTTAGTTGAACTAATTTAGTGAACTAGTTCAACAGTAAACTGAATGTATTGAACTAGTGAACTAGTTCAGTAATCTGTATTGAACGCTCAATATATTGGACGACATTGGCAAGAGCTCTTTGAGTTTGTTGAAATATTGAATTAACTTAGTGAACTAGTTCAGCAACACACTGAATATATTAAACTATTGAAGCAATAGAGTGTAATAGTTTAGTAATCTATAGAAAACGCCAATTTTAATGGAGTGATCAACTTTATGGGTCTACGAACCCTAGGGGGTCTATTGATCCAACAATAAATTGTGAACTGAATAAGTGAACTATTTAAAGGAACTAGTTCTGAGAGCAATCGTACTAATGAACGACATTGAACATTAAACTAATAAGAGGAGACAGTTTACTGAATTGAACTAGTGAACTAACTTTTTGAACTAGTTCAGTAAACTGTAGTGAACACTGACATTAATACCCGATATAGCCCGATAGTTAGTTGAACAAACTAAATGAACTAGTTCAACAGTACACTGGATGCATTGAACTAGTTCAGTAATCTGAAATAAAAGCTTAATTTAGTGAACGTTATTGCCCTAGAGCTCTTTGAGTTAGTTGAAATATTGAACCAACTTAG
Source organism: Stomoxys calcitrans (assembly GCF_963082655.1). Taxonomy (NCBI): domain Eukaryota; kingdom Metazoa; phylum Arthropoda; class Insecta; order Diptera; family Muscidae; genus Stomoxys; species Stomoxys calcitrans. The sequence goes on along the minus strand of NC_081556.1, from coordinate 144,816,727 downwards.
TGAACTAGTTCAGGGAGCTGTGGCAAATGATTACATTAACAAATTACATTTTTAAGTTTTCGCAAATTTTATTCCGCAGATAAATAACTTCATATATAAGGAGCCTTTACACCTAAAGATATTTGCTGTTTTCTTTGTCTTCCTTTTGGTTCCTTCAAACTTATTTCCCCAACTTAGTTATAATACCCATGTTACCCACTGCCAATGTAGGGTATGAAAAGACAAAACGTTTCTGTTTAAACATCTGTCCGTCTGTCCAGCCATCCATCCATCCTGAAGACGGCCGTCCTAATATTTGGAGTGTCATTTCCTACGCACATTTTCAAAATCCGCTTAAGTTGGTGTAGATTAAAAACCAGCTGAGTCTCGTTTGTTTTTTTTTTGAATGGTGGTGGGAGTATAAGAAGAAAAAGTTAAAAAAGGCTGGTAAAGCTAGAGGGGGGTTGTGGGTAAATTTGTAACCATTTCATTCACAATTGTTGTCTTCGTCGTCTATTCGTTGTCTTTGCCTTTCTGGTAGCTTGCCACCAATACCACCTTACCGCAGAATGTTGCTGGTGTGTGTGTGTTTGTTGTGGTGTTCATTTTGATAAATTTTGTTTATTTAAGCATCGTATACCAAGAAAAGGTAAATAGATTTATTTTTTGTTGTTGTTGTTGTTTTCGCTTTTTGTTGTTGTTATTCATCTCCAAAGAAGGCAGAAAGTTAACAGCTAGCGGTAACGAATTTTGGGAATACCCTTCTTGGAAAGCAAGGATAATTGGGAAGTTTTGACGAAAAGGACATAAATTCTGTAGCAAAAAAACCTTTGAGACATATGTAGTTCGAATAGAAAGAGAGAGAGAGAGGGAGGGAGCTTAGCGATTTAAATCAGCTGATTGTATAGAATGAAGAAACTCCAGCAAAGAAGTCTTTTAAAGGCGAACATGAAAGAACATGCAAAAGAGGAAGACCAAAACTCCGATGGAGTGACTAAGTGGACATCTCGAAACTGGGTGTCAGAGATTGGAGAAGAAGCGCAGAGGGGGCCTTCAATAATGTGAAGATAGGGGCTATAGTCGCCGCACTGGACAGTAACATGCCTTATGGCAGGATTATTAATGCGAACTTGGGAGATAATGTGGTTAGGAGGCGGGTGACCAGAGGAACGCCCCAAGTAGGGGTGTTCTAGCCGATCCTATGGAACCTGGTGATTAATGAAACCCTGATGGATCTCGGTGTGGATGGTACGAGGATTATCGCTTATGCGTACGACGTCGTGCTGCCGGTTCGAGGCAGGTTTAGGTCGACAATCACCGAGTTCATGGAAGGGTGACTGAGGAGGTTGTCGCGATGGGCTAACAGAAATGGGTTAAGGACCAACACAGGGAAGACGGTGTTGGTGCTCTTCACGCGTAGATATAAGATACCGGAGTTCAGACTCCAGTCCTTGGACGGTTTCACCCTGCGGCTGTCGAAGCATAGTCCTCGATTCGAAACTGTCCCGAAAGAGGAACACCGAGGAGAGAAATCGTATGGCACTGTGTGCTTTTTACTCCTGCACGGGGATGTTCGGTAGGAAGTGGGTGGTAACTCCCGAAGATGATTTATTGGATGTATACGGCCATCGTGAGACCAGTACTGGCCTATGGGGCACTGGTATGGTGAAATGCCGTGGGAAAGAGGACACGTGCGTGGGAGTTCGAAAAGGTCCAGAGACTGGCCTGCGTCGGGATCACAGGGGCACTGAGATCCGTACAGTAGACAGACCTGGAGGCGATGCTGGATATGCAGTACATTGTGGCCTATATTTGCAACTGCGCCGCCAGGGTCAAGCTTTGGCTGAGGGAGCTCGGCATGCTGAAGGAGTATGGTTGAGGCCACAGTTCGATTATGGGTTTTATGGATGCGGAGGGTAGACTGAGGAGGATCTCCGGCTACCTGGCACCAGTGCCAATTAAAGTGACAGCATTCGCGATTCGATTTCCTGAGAGGGACGAATGGAGTGCGAATGGCGTACTTGAGGAGGAAGAGACCCCGATCTACACAGATAGCTCCAAGATGAAGTCAGGGACTGGATTGCCCATGAACATTCCACTAAGGAACAGAGGCAAACTTCTCACATATCAATGAGTGCAGTCCGATTGAAGTTTAAGCTCCATGATAAGGGGCCTCCTTTTTATAGCCGAGTCCGAACGACGTGCCGCAGTGCGACACCTCTTTGGAGAGAAGTTTTACATGGCATAGTATCTTACAAATGTTGCCAGCATTAGGAGGGGAAAACCACCACTAAAAATTTTTTCGGATGACCTCGCCAGGATTCGAACCCAAGCGTTCAGCGTCATAGGCGGACATGCTAACCTCTGCGCTACGGTGGCCTCCGGGGGAGGGTCTACTCTGTTGCAATCAATATGAGTGCACGATCTTTCAGGCAGAGGTTTGTTCCATTGCAGTGGCCGCAAAAGAAATTCTGGTAAGGGACTTACCGTCCACGAAACTCAGAATTTATGTGGACAGTATGGCGGCACTCAAGGCCATAGGTTCAAGGATGGTTCGAGAGGCGTGGCGGATTGTTTGGAGTCCCTGGATAGGCTCCGGACCCACGATGTAACGCTGACATGGGTTCCTGGACATGGGGAGATTCAAGGAAATGAGAGGTCGGACGAGTGCGCTCGAAGGGTTTCGTCTGCGCCGGGCGGACCAGTCATCCGCCTTGCCAACATGCCATTTGTCGAGGTACTGAACACAGTAGAGGAGAAGGCCAGGGCCATAGGGTCAAGGATGGTGAGGTCGAGATGCGTGGCGAATTGTTGGGAGTCCCTGAATAGGTCCCCGACCCACGATGTGACTCTGACATGGGTTCCTGGGCATGAGGGGATTCAAGGAAATGAGGGGCGGACGAGTGCGCCCGAAGGGGTTCGTCTGCACCGGCCGGATCAGTCATTGGTCTTGCCTACATGCCATGCCTACATGCCTACTGAACACAGTTGAGGAGAAGGCCAGGGAGGCGTCGGTGGAGAGTTGGGACTCGGTGGATGGTTGTCGGACTGCAAAGGCGCTATGGCCAGTCATCGACCAGATAGAGAAGAGGGAGTTGCTGGCGTTCGATTAGAGGTCGATGAGTACCTTGACAGGAGTCATAACAGGACACTATGGGATAGGCCGCATGGCGGCGCGCATAGGAATACCGCACAATGACTTCTGTAGGAGTTGCCTCGATGAGGATGAGGAGGAGACTATTAAGCACTTGCTGTGTTCTTGTCTGGGTCTGCAGAGACGTAGGCTCTCCTTTCTGGGTAGCTGTTTCTTTGTGATCTGGGTGAACTTACGAACGCACCTCTTGTATGTCTCCTGAGGTTTGTTGAGGGAACAGGATGGTTCCGACGGGGGGGTGCCATTAGCTTCGGCGTAGGACCATCTCTGCTTGCGTGAGGATGGGTGTTTCTTCACCCCCTGCACGGGTTCACCATTCCTCCCGTCTTTTCTTTTATTCGTGTATTACCTCTAGTCTCAGGTCACACATCTTCTTTCTCTTCCCTTTCTCTCTCTAGGGTACCGTAATGGGCCAAACTGGCCTCCGACTGAACTCTCCTTTGGTGGGCAACCTATTCCACCTAACCTAACCTATACCCTCCTAATGCTGGAGACATATGTGAGGTACTATGCCAAGTAAAAACTTCTGGCCAAAGAGGTGTCGCACAGCGCCACGACGTTCGGGCTCGGCTATGAAAAGAAGGCCCCTTTTCAATGAGCTTAAACTTGAGAGTTCAATAAATGAAAAAAATTAAAATTCCCCAATTTTATCAAACTGTTTAGAATGTTTGTACCTAATTTCTTTCGAAAAAAAATGTTATTTACCGAAAACAATTTATTTTGAGTGTCAATTACCTTTTGAAAGCACATCAACATTGTCATAGACACAAATTTTCAATCGTTCATTGGTTCGTAAAATTTTTTAATAAATAAAAAATAATTTCTTTTTATTGTTAACATGGCCGATCAACAAATGGACCTTCAGTGCGCCATATGTTTGGAGCAAAAACAATCACCCACAGCTGTGACTTGTGGTCATTCATTTTGTCACACGTGTTTGGAAGAATATATGACCTATGTTGGATATGAGTGGTCAAAAGAATGTCCAATATGCGGCAGTCGTTTAAAGGTAATTGAAGGACAGTTCAAAACTGCAATATTTTGTCCACAAGTTTTGCCAACATAAATCAT